>NW_018165253.1:170949-236164 GCF_001263595.1 Phalaenopsis equestris | reverse complement strand
AGTTATAATAAGAAATAATTTATTCCTGTAAGAAGTTATGAGGAATAAATGATTTCCTTATATTAAGGAGATATTTCCTTTCTTATTTTATATTTATTTCCTTGGATTAGGAATTATTTGTTTTCTTATTTTATGTTATTTTCTATATCTTCTAATAATTAATATGAATTGACTATTGGATATATTAAGTGATATATCTTTTCTTTCATATCATTTCTTTTTTATTATTTTTCATATTATAGGATTTTGTAAGGGTTATTTATACCTCCATTGATATCAATGAAAGAATCAAGTATTTCACTTTATTCTCAATTATTCTGAATTTCAACATATTATCAGAGCCAAAATTTTGCCCTAACCACCGAATAGTTATTGAAGGGACCGTCAAGCTTCCCTTCCCGTCAGCCTTTTTGAGGGAGGGAGGAACTATTTATTTGTCTTGATTCTCATCTCACTGTCTGCTCGTTGTCTCATTATTTCTTAGCTTGCATCGAAGAGGAAGACTAACCTACATTCCCTTTTTCGCCAGTTTCATCCCTGCTACCGAAACCCTCCTCTGTATCTATCTACATGGAAACACATGACAGACAAAACGCAAAATTCAACCAAGCATGAATTTTGAGTCTTCATATAGGCACTGCAGAAACTTCAGTCAAAAGACAATTACAGTTGTCTACTTCTGTGTGAACTCCTCTGCACCTCTCTAGGCCAAAACATATGGAAGACAAAACTCAAAATTCAGCCAAGCCTGAATTTCGAGCTTTCTATAGGCACTATAGAAACTGCAGTCAAAAGATAATCACGATTGTCTACTTATTGCAAAGTCCTTTGCATCTTTTTAGGTTGAAACACATGACAAACAAAACTCAAAATTCAGCTAAACCTGAATTTTGAGTCTTCCTGTAGGTCAAACTCTCCTACATCATTACCTGTATGAGCTTTCAGTCTATTTATAGACACTGCATGAACTACAGTAAAAGACAAACAAAGTTGTCTACCAGTACTAGCAGGAGTTTTTTGTCTACCTACAAACACTGCATGAACTACAACCACTACTGCCTACTTACCTGCAAACTTCTCTGCAGCATTAATTGTAAGAACCTTCCGCCTACCTACAGACACTGCAGTAACTGCAGCCAAAAAGATAACCACAGTACAAGATAAAGACTTCAAATTTTACTTCACATGATTTTCAACCATATTTCAACTTGAAGAGAAGTGTTAGGAGTTATAATAGGAAATAATTCCTAACATAATATATATATATATATATATATGTATGTATATATGTATATATATGTATGTATATATGTATATATATGTTTTATAAGTAGAAAAATGTTTGATTTAAATTTCTCAATTTTTTTGGGCATTTACATTCTTATCACATAATTCTTATGAATTTACTAACACACACACACACACGTGTGTGTGTGTGTTAGTAAATTCATAAGAATTATGTGATAAGAATGTAAATGCCCAAAAAAATTGAGAAATTTAAATCAAACATTTTTCTACTTATAAAACATGCTTTTTGGTTTATATGACAAGATTCTCATTTTTTTTCCTTTTAGAATAATTAAACTACTACTAAAATCAAATGGTTTCTTAGATCCAAAGGAGCCAAAGATGCAAATAGGATACCCCACCAACGTTCGGCACGTGGCGCACATTGGGTGGGACAGTCCTTTCGAAAATACCCCCAGTTGGGTATGTTATTTACGTCTCAGACCACTCCTATCATCGACATAGATTCAAGATCTAACAATTAGTGTTGGATAAACAGATGAGCGGTTTCCGATCGGCGCCGTTAATGGCCACCGTGAATGAAGACCCAGCAGAAACACCTAAATTCCCCCCTTCTGGTACGTATATATCTTATATTTAAAAAATTTATGTTTATTTGAGTAAAGAAAAAATATTGCATCCGCACGTAGAGTTAAGTGCGGAATCCAATGAAGTCATGCTCCGTGGATGTGACAGAAAAAAAAAAGTCGGTCTGGTAACACAGGAGAATATCCTCCCATATTATTCAGGTGTTATTGTGTTCTGAGAATATTCTATGTGTTATGATAACACAATAACAGATCAATCACTTGAATAACACACAATAACACCTGAATAACATGATATGAATATTCTTTTGTGTTACTGGGCAGATTTTTTTTTTATGTCATCGTGAGGTGGTTTGATTTCATTGGACTCTGCATGTAACTCTACGTGAGGAGTCCTGATGCAATATTTTCTGTTGAGGAGTAAGAGCCCTAATTTCTAAATGATAATATATTTTGTAAATAAATATGGTAATTACATACTAAGCACCTAATTCTTACGTATTTATATATGTCACATCTAAAATATACCCCTCTCTCTCTCTCTCTCTCTCTCTCTCTCTCTATATATATATATATATATATATATATATATATATAATATTTTCACTTTTAAAAGTAGAATATATCTTTCCAAGTATATATTTAAAGTTTTTATATTTATTTTTAATAAAATTTACATAAATGCAACACAATTCTTATGTTTGTACCTATTAAAACCTAAATTTTTATATTTACAAATATAACATTTTCGCGTCATGAATTCATATATGAAAAAATGTATTTTATTTTTAAAAATAATTGGTGACGATATTTTTTTTATGTAATATTAAAACATAATATTTACATGAATATCACCCAATTTTTATGTGTTTACATGCCCAGCACCAAAATTTTAATTTTCATATTCATATCACTTAAATCTTTCATATCACATTAGAATCTCATTATTTTATTTTAAAAAAGCGAAATACATCTTTTTTTTTCTAAGATTTATTTTAATTAATTTACATATTTTGATTGAATATATTATGTGCTATATATTTATTTTAAGAAAATTTCAAATTTCTAAGATTTGATACGACTAATTTTTATAACTATATATTAAAATATATATTTTTTTAAAGAAAATAGGAAAGAATTATATGAGCAAAATTTTTAGAAAAATATATAAACACCGTACTTAACAATTATATATCAACATGTCTAAATATTTTAATGCTCGGAACATACAGAAGAGGAATTTACCTACATACCACTAAAAACCTTGGTATTTACCAATGTAACACCTAAACTTTTGCTATTTACATTAGTACCATCAACGTCATCGAAGCAACAAAAATACCACATCCTCGTCATCCGTCTAAGAAAACCGGAGTTGGTCTATTGAAGTCGCCGGAGCAGGGTGTCAACACCGGCCAAATGGTATGGGTTCCGGGGATATATCTCTCGTTTAACACACAACTGGTGAAGATGTCGGACTAACAAGGGCAGAATCAGCCACCATTCCTCTAGATCTAAATTTAGTTTTACACACCAATGAGATATTTTCTTTTTCGTCGGTATATCTTTGGGAGTGTCATTTTTCTGAGAAAGTATTACATTAGGACTTCTGACGTAATTTGCGTCCGGAGTCCAATAATGAAGTACCAAGTGTCAAGCGAGCCGACTATAATATATTGAAATTGGTCAGTATTAGCGTAAATAACAGTTTTAGGTGTTAGGTAAATGCCCCTGTTTTTCGTCTGGTATGTGTATAGATTATTTTGTCAACCATTAGTAAAAATTCCTTAAATTTGATTTTTAATGAATTTAATATAAATTTTGATTGGTGGGGTTTTACTTCTTATAAACCGTGCGATCATCATCGAACGGTTAGAACTGACCCTTACGGTTGGCCGCAGAGTTCATCCTCACCGGAGAACTGCCGAGGCGTTTAGTTCCAATAACCCCGAAGAAGACGGAGAGGAGAAAAAGGCCGTCGCACGGAGAACTGCCGAGGCGTTTAGTTCCAATAACCCCTAAGAAGACGGAGAGGAGAAAAAGGCCGTCGCAGCGAAAGAAATCAGCCGAAGAATCGGCACCGCCGTCCAATTCTCCGAAGAGAGAATCACCGAGCTCAAAGCATTGTCGGAGTCGCCAATCAAGAAGCCCTGGTTCGGTTCGGGCGGAGATTCAATGGATGTTTCGAGCCGCAGCCTCCGGGAGTCGGCGGCCGGAGCGAAGGCCGTCGCCGGCGAGAGAGAGGTTGAAGAGATTCCGAAGAAGTCGTGCCGCCAGAGGACGAAGGGGTCTTCTTCGAACAGCGGCGGCGAAGGTGGATCCGCACAAAAACAGAGGAGTTCTAGTGCAGACGGGAAAGAGGAAGAGAGAATCCAGGAAGACATCGGCGGTTTTCTTCCGGCGCCAAAGCCGGCGAAAGAGGTGAAAGAAGAACTTTTAGGAGATTTTCTCGTCTCCATGCGCCCGCTGGCTTTGACATCTTTATGTGTTGGATATGAAATACATAAGGATTGAGTCATTGTGTTTTAATTGGGAAGGTAGTTGATGGTCATTTGTATTGGCATCAGTCTAGAAAGACAGAGTTACAAGCACATTATTCATTAGCTTCTTACATGCTTTCATGTTATGTATTGAGTCTAATAAAAATATATTAAGGGACGAGGGAAAGAAAGTTTTTTTTAAAGGGTCATCTCTTCGTTTGTAAGGGTAGAAGAGACAAGCACGAGAGCTTATTATTTTTAGTATTATTAACAGTACATTTTGAAGTTTTTGTTATCTCTTCTCATGCGCTTCTTAATTTTCATTTTTTTTAAATTATTTTAACATCTTTATTTGTGATAACAAATGCAAGAACTATTCTGATAATCATAGTTACTTTGTATATCAATGACTTAAGTACTAATGTAATTTTAATGAGAGTGAAATCAGTTGTCTTAGCGGATCCTCTTGTTGTTTCTCATAAGCCTCTATCCATTGATACTAACATTAGTTATAAAATTGAGCATATCAGAAATTCATAAGTAATTCATTAGTAGATATTAAAAGAATGATCACCATAAAGGTGCTTGCCTTGTGGGTCAATCACATTGATTGGTGTTGCTCAAATTGTTGGGTATGTGGCCTCTTGGTTAGCATCAAGAAGTAGATTTGTTATATCTTCGGCACTTGTGACACTTTTGGTGCTTCTTCCTCGATTGGTTATAGAATTGTGATAGAAGCACCAATTTGATAGGTTGTGAAGATGCATGCTTGCCAAATTTTTAGAGGCAAATATTGACAAGTTGGGCGACAGGTCCCGACATTTTTTTTATTATCTTCTTTTAGAATTTTTCAACCACTTCAATAATATCTCAATAGAAGCACCAAAAAAGTTTTTTTTTGACATGAATGAGAGTTTTAAGGGAGATTAAAGAAAAATAACTTATATGAATCGTTGCACTATATGATTTAGCTCATTAAAGACAAACATTCAGTTAAGAAGAACATGTTGAGTGGTTCAATGATCTTCAACTACGTATACTTAGGAATTAATAGCCCTTCAATAGTCTCAGTTATGAAAAAAAAAGAAAAAATTCATATTATAACTGTTTCTCCAACATTTAAAGACCACTTAAGGAACTTGTGTTACCACACTCTTGTGTCTGTCAATTTCTAACAATCATGGAGGAAATTTTGAACTCATGTACTATTGTAGGTATTTATCAAAACACAAGCACGATCACTTGACATTAAATGCTTAAATGGACGGTAGGATGGTTGCTAATTGGCATGGTTAGCCTTGATTTTGGAGTTTGGAAGATTTGATTCTCTAATTATGATGTGGCATCTGATCATGTTTGAAAGGAAAATGATGTGTCGACTATATTGTTTTGAGTTAATGGACAAAATGAGGGGTCACGATCAGGTAATAATATTTATATTTATTTATTATGTCTACTATCGCTCTATGTATAAGTTCCCAATTCAAGCTTTCATAGAAATCCATTTTAACTTGGTGCTCCACTATATACATGTACGTAGGATGATTCCGACCATTAAGAGTAGACAAAGGGTGGTATGTTTAGAGCACGTGAAGCTCGTGTAAAAAAAACTATTCAAAAAGTTGTGGTTACTATTATAATTTTTATTTCAAAAAATCTGATGACAATAATTTTCTGTTAGCCACTCCACTTAGCCAGAACACGTTGCAAAATGCAGTTTCCAACTACGGTTTTATGAATAAAATAGACACAATTTATTTTGACAAATGTCACAATGTGCAGTGCGGCACCGCACCACCATCACAAAGCTGTCCGAAATGCACCCTAAAATAATAAAAAAAAAGAGTATTCATTGTACAATTTCAACTCTATAAAATATAAGAGGTTGCAGGCTTGCAACTCAAATGATCTTTAGTTCAAAAAATTTTTATCGTTCTTCATTCTTCACAGCAAAAAGTTAAATGTGTAAGACTAAATTTTTTTTTTTAACAAAGTTTATTGATTGATTATTCAATTAGAGGGACTTAGATGATTGTTATTTTATCCATGAGCAAAGAAGTTGTTTAGGGCAGATGTACTATTTCTCCATTAGCTTATGGGTGAGTGAGAGAGTTAGATGAAAATAAAAGAGAATCACAATGCATACGTTGCTAATTCATAGTTTTACTAAAAATTGTAGCTTTTATATAATGGAAAATTAACATAAGTTTTAGATAAGATAAAGCAAGAATTGTCCAAAATCTAAACTTAACCAATAATTTAGATAATATGATAATCCTAACCTTACAAATATTTCTATGGAGACATAGTTTTTTTGCATTGATTTACACTACTTATATTGAGCGCTTATCATCTTCATTTTTTTTTAAATATTGTACATAAAAAATATGAGCACATGAATCTCGATGAAATTCAATGGATCTCTTTAAGTGGACATCAAAGGACTGCATCAAAGTAGTCAAAAGATGGGGACACCATTCGTCATTTCCTTGGTCGAAACCATGGGTCAATGATGCGGGCGGTTTTGTGTTATACGTTGTAGATATATTTCAACATTAAAATACACACACAACAACACTAATAGTAAATATACAGTTCAATCCCAATAAAAATAAGTTTAGTATAAATAATTTTATCTTTTAAAATCTCTAAGCTACCAAACCCGCAATAATAACGCAAGTATATGTATCACTTGAGTAATAAAGGGCTCTAATAGAGTTCTAAGTATCGATCCCACAGGGAGTTGGAAATTCTTATGGTTATAACATCAAATACAACATTCAAACTATAAAACTTAAGTAAGAAAAACAAATCTAAAGTAAATTTAATCTGTGCTAAATGCAATGCAGTTAAAAGAACTAAGTTAACTTAATTAATTGCTAGACCTCAAAAGTAAACTTATAAAGACAACAAATTTTTGAAACGAAGAGTTCAAATTTAAGAAAACATTCTTCCCATTTACAATGAGTTTATGGAGTGTAAAAAAATTAAAATCATTTAAAATAGATATAAAATTGCCAAATATGAGTAATCCTATTCTTTACCCACTGAGAGTACATAAAGAATAATGAGCATTCCAAATTTTGGTCCTAAACCTGTGATTAGGTTGAGAGGATACTGGCTGTCACTCTAGAGCTCTCACTTCTCCCTCACCCGACGACTAACAATCTCGCTTTAGTTTCCAAGCAACTGGATAAAATTGAGGATTTTAAATTGTCACCATAAAATCTCAAATTTTGTGCCCATCAAAATATATTTCCCTATTTATTTTTGCGCAACCCCATGGATTACATTCTCACCCATGAAATTGAATGTGACTCTTACCTTGTTGTAGAAAGCATAACCATTTTGGTTCGTATGTTTCTCAACAAATTTTAACATTTCGATTGACCAGATCGAAAAGTAAATGAAGATCAGATTTTGAATCATCACAATTTATTGACATTTAAAACCTTACAAAACAAAACTAATTATTTACAAAACCATAGCTCATTGCAGTGAGAAGGATAAAGAAGACTACTCAAAATTCATGAGACTGAGAGTGCATAAAGAACAATAACTAATCCAGAATTTGGTCCTTAAATCCATGGTTAGGTTGAGAGGATACTAGCTGTCACTCTAGAGCTCTCACTTCTCCCTCACCCGACGACTAACAATCTCGCTTTAGTTTCCAAGCAACTGGATAAAATTGGGGATTTTAAATTGTCACCATAAAATCTCAAATTTTGTGCCCATCAAAATATATTTCCCAATTTATATTCACGCAATTTCATAGATTATATTCTCACCCATGAAATTGAATGTGACTCTTACCATGTTGTAGAAAGCATAACCCTTTCGGTTCGTATGTTTCTCAACAAATTTTAACATTTCGATTGGTCAGATCGAAAAGTAAATGAAGATCAGATTTTGAATCATCACAATTTATTAACATTTAAAACCTTACAAAACAAAACTAATTATTTACAAAACCATAGCTCATTGCAGGGAGAAGGATAAAGAAGACTACTCAAAATTCATGAGAATGATATGATAAAATATGAATTTCATATATAAAAACAAGTATACAAAAAAAATAAAAAAAAAAAACAGAACTTATCTCACACTTCTTCCATAGCAAATCTTAAGAATTTCTCTTTAAGCACTTTCTCTTTTTACAATCACACTCAATTCTCTCTTAGAAGTGTAATGAAGAAAAAATCTCTCACCTTTCATCTCCTCTCACAACCGTAGAAGAAAATCCTCTCCTCTCCAAGAATTCTCTCTCACGTCAAAACCTTCCTCTCCAACTCATGCCTCCCTCTCTTCCCTAGACTTCTCTCACGCCAAAACCTCCCTCTCAAACTCACGCCTCCCTCTCTTCTCTAGACTCCTCTCCTTATTAATTAGGGCCAGCCTTCTTTTAAAAGGAATTCTAGATTTCTTTCAATTTCTCCCCCAAAAGTCACATCTTTTAATACCAAGAGACAAGTTCCTTCATCTAAGAGACATATCTCTTCATTAAAGAGTCTTTACAAAGTGTATAGAAGCATTGAACCACTCCATGAGATGTTTGAATTATTTGAAGCCTTCAAAATCTCTCAAAAATAGTCACGAACTGTCTTACTCCGTCTTAATTCATCTCTGGTTCTTCCGTGCCAGGTCTAGCACCTCTGGCGCTAGCCTAATAAAGTCTGTGTTGTTCTCTGAATTATAGCACCAACTCTGGCGATTCTAGCATCGTTTCTCTATAAAATGGCGCTTCTTGCGCTAGCTCTTAAGAAAATGGCGCCTCTGGCCCCAGTTTTGGAGCCAGAATCATGAAATTCTCCATTTTGGCTCCAAATTTCCTCCTTTTTTGCGACTTTTTGCTCCAATTACCTAAAATTGATATACTTGCAACAAAAACATAAAAATACCCTTCTTTAAAATGCAATATCACCAAAATAAGTATGAAATGTATACATGAAATAGTACATTATTTTGGTGTATCAAAATCCCTCAAACTTAAATGTTACTCGTCTTGTTAATGTTTTAAGGTAAGTAATTAGGTCTAATTGGGGTTTAGAATTAATTATGGTTTATTTGTCTTAAACCTAATGTTGTTAAGATTTAATATAATTAATTAGGTCTTATTGAGGTTTAGACCTAATTAGGGTTTTAGTTAAGTTTGGTTTCACTTGGATTAAAGGTAGATGTCTGAGTTTGATTTGAACTATTTGGAATTGGATTCAGGTTTTAACTTAAGCATATGTAGGTTAGACCTAAGTGTTACGTGAGTCAGAACTCAAGGCTTTAGGTTTTGATTTTGAGTCTATACGGGTTAGACCTAATAGTCTTGAAAAGATGACTAAACCCAATATTGATTAGGGTTTAGGCTCACCCTAGAGTTAATTTTAGAAGTTAGACCTAAAGATTAGGTTTTGGTTAATCTTACTAGTCATTCAAGGCCAAGGTTCAAGCCTAAGAACTCCTAGGGTTTTAAATGTAAATTTTAAAATTACAATTTTGAACATAAGTGATAAAAATATCATTTTTAATTTTCCAATGGCTAAAAATTGTCATTTTAGAGTTTAAAATTTTCACTCTAAATTTTCTAACCATTCTAAATGAGTTTAAAATTTTCACTCTAAATTTTCTAACCATTTTCAAATTTAATTTCTAATTTCTTGATTTTTATAATTATTTTTGGAAATAATTACAAAATTTGATAGAAATCGGAAAATTAGACTCTAGAGATTTTTTCGTAGCTTTGAAAAAATCAGGCAATATTCCTAAAGACATAAAGGTTGATCCCTAAAAATTTAAGTTTTTTTTATTTATATTAATTAAAATATTTAAAAATTTATTAAACAATTTTTATTATTTTTCTGCTAATTATTCATCTTTTTTGTTATTTTATTATAACATTAGCATGCATTAATACCATCTTTTCTATTTCATAATAAATAAGTTAGACAATAAACCGACTAAAGCTCATAAAATTAAGCTTGAACACTATCTTGAACACGCTTAATTAATCAAGTTCAAACTCGTAGCTCAAGCTCCAAGATTATAGTTATAACAAAAGATGTATTAAATTTTTAGATAGAGCACATGCCTACTAGAGTCTTTGATATAAAAATAACAACAAAATGTAAAGGCATTTGCATGCATGCTAAACAACTCTTATATATTTAAATAACATTAACACCTAAACTTTCATATTTACATGTCCTTCAAATCTTTAAAATCACACTAAAATCATCACTATTACTAACTTTCTAAAAGTGAAATTCACAATTATCATGCATAAGTTATGACAGCAAGTGCTACAAAGACAAATATGAAAGTTTAGATATTTTAGATGTAAATTTATAACAATTGTGTTGTACGTACGTAAATTTCGCAAGAACAATTATCAGCGCGACTTCAAAAATAAACACTTAATCAACAAAATCCACCTTCCTAGTAAATGACATAAATAGTATCATTATAGTAAAAAAACAAAAAAAAAGGAAATATAAATTAATTAAATACTATTTTACAACAGAATAAAAAATAAAAAAAATTAAGTTTTCATCAAGTACCTTGGTTATGATAAATCTCAACTTTCAAGCTTTGAAGCAAATAACTCGCATGTGATCAAGTCATTCATGGCGGCAGATATTCCAGAAGCTAAAACCGGCAATAGATTGAAATGAGGCACATTGGTTGCATCCATGTTACTGCCTGACTCAGCAAAATCAATGAAAGCCTCGGAAAATATGGGGAAAAGAAAATCTGCTGTGGTGGCTAAATCAGTCGAGAAGTAGAACCTCAGGCTCAAAAAAAAAAAAAAAAACGGTGAATAATACAGAAGAATGTAACAAATAAAAAAGTAATAAATTTATAAATGACATTTATCTATAAATAAAAACAGAATTTGAAATATAATTTAGTTGTTAAAAATCCTGATTCGAATCCTATGCACAAAATTTGTGCCATTGCACTCACCAAGTCAAAAAAAATAAAAGGGGTAAGATTTAGATACATACCACACAATTCCTATTTATTTAAATATCTAACACCTAAATTTCAATTTTTGCATATATACCACCTTACCTATGAATGAAAAGGTATAGTATTTCACTTCTTAAAAGTTAAAATGGTGATATTTTTGATGTGATATGAAAGATTGGGGTGTTATAGATGTAAAGAAGCAAAATTTAGACGTTAGATATGCAAATACATATGAATTGGGTAGTAAGAATTTAAATGCCCCAAAAGCCTCAAAGACAGGAGAAAACAAAGAGAACTTTCAAGTGATATTATATGGAACATAATACAACAACAACAACAACAACAAAGCCTTAATCCCAGTCGGCTACATGAATCCTTTTTCTCCTATTTAGTGCCATATAATTATATGGAAAATAATAATAATAATAATATGGGGCACACTGAATCTAAAAGCTATTGAATTGGCTTGATATTAATGCAATACCCAGAAGTAACAAGTCAAATTTATATTATGCCTAACACTAAAGCTAATACAACTTCGAGATTGACAAAAATTTTACTGGCGATAAACTGATTCAATTTTTTTTACCTTTATGTTCTGTTGGGAAACAAATCAGCATGGCATCTAGCAGAATAATAGCATGAACAAAAAAATGGAGTTTTCAAACCATGACAACTATTATTTAATAAAATGAGTAATCAACTATAATTTACACTAAACTCGACTTGAAATAAAACTAGGGACATCTACATACATACCACCCAATTCTTATGTATATACATATCTAACACCTAAACTTTACTTCTTAATTCATCCCACCCACATATTTCGTATCACATCAAAAATACAACCATTTTAAATTTTAAAGTGAAATACACCTTTCCATGCATAAGTAAGGTGGTATGCATGTAGAATTTGAAGTTTAGGTGTTAGATATGTAAATACATAGGAATTGAGTGGTATGTATGTAAAACTTACAAAATCTAATAACTGAGACTTATGCTAACCACGTTTCCTTTTCTTGAGGTTAGATTATAAGAGCATTCAAAGGGAAATGAATTAGCTTGTACTTCTGTACAGTTCATGTCAAGCAAAATAATATCATCAATAATATAACATCCGTCTCAAAATAAATAAAGACAGTGAGACACATCCTGAATTTTGGTCAAGATATTCTGGCCCAATCATTTCCTTGCGGTAATTTTGGTCAGGATATTCTGGCCCAATCATTTCCTAGTGGTTATATCGCAAAACTATTGCTAGTGGAAAGAAATTAGTCAACATAGCACATATTCAGGTGAATGCATGTTAGGCAGAAAAAAAGAAAAGACATACCACTCAATTATTATGTATTTACATATCTAACACCTAAACTTTATTTTTTACATATATATATGCCACCTTACCTATGCATGAAAATGTGTATTTCATTTTTTTAAAAAGTGATATTTTTTATGTGATATGAAAGATTTGGGTGGTATAAATATAAAAAGTAAATTTTGGTGTAGATCTATAAATACAAAAGAATTGGGTGGCCCGTATGTAAATGCCTCAAAAAAAATCATAACCATGTTGATCCAAAATAACTGTGTAATAGGAAAAACAATAAAAAAAAAAGGAAAAGAAATAGAGAACTTACCTACAAATTTTAAAGATCTGAGTAATAGCACTATTTTTAATGTGATACTAAATATTAGAGTGCTATGTTTGTAAATATGAAAGTTCAAATATGAAAGTTGTTCAAGTGTGAGATATGTAAATACATAAGAATTGTGTGCTATGTATGTAAATGCCTCGAAAAAAAAAAAGGAAAAGAGGCCTTACCTGCAAATCCTGCCAGGAAAATCCATTTTCAGATATAATCTTGTCTATAAGACTAATAAAGAATAATACAATCGCTTTCAAGTGCTTCTGCAAGCTGCCAGAGCGAATAGAGACGAGATCAACATCAACTTCGGATAATATGCTTCCAACATGGTCTTTTGTTCCAGAAATCAGAGCCATGCATATCTTCCCAGGAACAACATTTACCTGGCAACAACGATTATGCCAATCTGAATAACTAAAGCCAGAATAAATCGGTGTAGTTGGACCAGGTTCCTTCAGCATGACTGATTGAACTTCAGATTTACCATTCTCAGCAAGGTGAAGAACAGGTTTCACTTCAACAAGTGCACTGCATGTATTTAAAAAGATAGTAGATCATGAAAACGAGCAAGAATCATAATATTTTGGGGTTGTTTGGGACCACATTTTATTTATGTTTTTCAAATATGTTTTTATTAGAAATAAAACATATTTAGTATGTTATAAAATGTTTAGTTGTTTTAAAAACACTAAGAATAACTTTAGATTATAAAAAAACTAATCTATTTTTGAAAATAAAAAATAAAACAGGAAAAAATTACATTAAAGACCCGTTTCATATCACTTTCGTTTCTTGTTTTTGTTTCATTTTTCTTCTTTTTGAAAACATTTACTGTAGATCTAATTTTTATATACTTTTTATTGAAAAAAACTAATTTATTTTTCAAATGACTCAAAAATACACTACAGGCCCGTTTCATACCATACCCCTTTTATTTCTTTTTTTTGTTTTTTTTTTTTTTTTGAAAACACTTACAGTAGATCTAATTTTTATATATATTTAATTAAAAAAGTATACTAATTTATTTTTAAAATTACTCAAACACCTAAAAGATGTTTGAGTATTTTTAAAAACAACTAACTCAACCAAACATGCTTTAGATTTAAATCAAAACATAAACAAAATAAAATGTAAAATACAAAAAGATCTCAAACAGCCCCTAAACAAATTTAAATAAAAGTGATCTCAAACAAGCCATTGTTAATCAATAAGTTTCCGCTCAAGTTGCCTTAAAATACCCTGAGACAGTTGAAACAATAAGGCCATAAATACTAGTATAGGAAGCATATTAAAATAGATTCTTACCCCTTCGGAAGATTGGGAACTAGAACATATAGGCTAATAGGATTATATTCCCCAAGGAATCCTTCATTATGGGAAGTACGGTACTTCAGGAAATGATGCATTCGATTCTGTAATTCCACCGCCTCAGATGAAGAAAGAGATGCAGAACAATATACAGTAATCCCAATTGCAGAAGTAGCGAGGGAGCTTTTGAAGTAATTGGCCACAGCCTCACAATTAAGCAGAGCCTGATCCATCTCGAGAGCTGGACCTCCAGGGTGGAGTAGCATTGTAGGGGGGTCCAATCCAAGCTGTCCAGCCATGTAAAGAACTTCTTTATGCAGGGTTGCCTAAAAGGAACATAAGGAACAACCATTACAGTAAGTTCATTATCCCACAAGAGGTAGAAACTGAACCAACATGACAAAAGCATCAAAATAGTCTATTGACTCTTTGTAGGTCATTTTAGTTCCCGACTTAACAAAAGTGCCAATTTAGTCTCCGGCATTTACATACATAGCATACAATTCTATTTTATTTACATATCTTACGCCTAAAATTTTATGTTTATACAAATAGCACTCAAATTTTTAATAACACATAAAAAATAGCACTATTATCATTTTTAAAAAGTGAAATATACATTTTCATGGAAAGTTTCAGATCACCAAATGCTAATACTATAAATACGATGAGACATGTAAACAAATAAGAATTGTGTGCGAGGTATGTAAATTTCCCTTTTCTTCTAATATGAGTTCAAATAGTCCCCACGAAGAAATATTTCAACTCCTATTTAAAAGGTCTGGAGATTAATTTGCCACTTTTATATAATAATCTGGGACTAAAATGACTCCTTGTAAATAATACAAGGACTGTTTTGGTATTTTACTCAAACTGATATAATTGAAAGTCATCAGCTGCTACCTGGCTATAAGGTCCAATGCAACTCGGAGCCCAGCATGATATGCTTTGTACATGCAAAACTCTTTTACACCGATCAGTTGACACCAGAACTTCAACATATGCGTTGCCTAGACCGATCTCTGCAATAGGAATCTCAATTGTACTACGCGATGGCACGCCAAAATAGCAATTAGTTTCCGTAATGAAACTCATATAAACATCGTTGGCTACTCCAAATTGTTTCATATCAGAAATGTAGAGGTGGATGTACAAAACATGGGACCAATTGAGCTTATCTTTCCTCAGTTGTAACTCAATCGAATGAAGAACTGCTGCGAGATCTTTCTGCAACCCTGCCAGCACAATTAAAGATAGGGAAATTAAAAAATAAATAAATAAATAAAAAGATAGGGAAATTTATGTCACACAATTATTATGTCTTTACATATCTCACACCTAAACTTTCATATTTACATGCTTGCCATAAACCTATACAGTAGATTTCATTTAAAAAAAAGTATAATAGCGCTAGTTTTGATTTGATGTTAAGGATTTGAGTGCTATGTGTGTAAATATGAAAGTATAGGTGTGAGATATGTAAATACAATAGAATTGTGTGCTATGTATGTAAATGCCCCTCAAAGAAAGGAGGTACGATCAAAGAGGAACTTCTTGACAAATCAGTGAATTTCAAGGCCAAAAAGGTTAAATTTTATACCTTCACAAGGGGTAGAATTTGGAACCCAACAGCCAATGGAAAAGGTGCCCCTTTTGCAAGTTGATATACTCATCTTCGCACTATCAATGGTGTCAAATTTGTCAAATATTACATCCTTAGAATTGCACTTTTTCAAATAGTTTGGCGATAAATCTTCCTTGACATGGAAAACACAGCCTCTTTTCTCTGAAGTAAAATCATTGTTTTCCATATATCTGTATGAAGGATAATCTATTTTGTGCTCCAAATGGAATGCCAATGGATGAACAATACCAACAGGTGCAATTGAATCAGGTGAATGAAGTACTACTTGGAACTTGTCGAGTACAATTCGAGCATTCTGGAAATAAATACAATAGTGTTTCATGGCAAGCTACTAAATGAATGGTACATGGACGTTCTTATAGAAGGCCAACATTTTTTTTTTTTTTTTTGCGGGGGACATGTACATACGTAGCACACAATTCTTGTGTAATTACATATCTCACACCTAAACTTTCATATTTACATACAAAGCACTTTGATGCCTAAATATATTATGCATGAAAGGGTGTATTACACTTTTAAGAAGTGGTAATATGGTTATTTTTTGATATGGTAATAAAGATTTGAGTGATGTGTGTAAATATGAAAATTTGGGTGTGAGATATGTAAGTACGTATGAATTGTGTGATATGTTTGTAAATGCCCTATTTTCTTTACACTTAAGTAAATGCTTTACATGAGCAGGCTATGCAACCACATCAACATAGAGATGAACCATTGTCTGTTTTTAAAGGTAGCAAATAAATAATTCCAGATACTTGAGCGCTGTATAAAATTTCAAGAAAGATGTTCTATGCAGCATTTATCCAATTTTTAATTTTATAGCAGTTAGTTATACAATATTAGGCTCAACTGTCCTATTTAACAATTTCAAAAAGCTAGAAAACATCTTATAAGTAAATGAGCACAAAATAACAACATAAATTAGAAAACTTTTATGATTTTTTCCGTGGTTCATGTTATGGCATTCTTGCAACACATACTTACATGGCTATATAATATAAATGTTTATAATTTACAAAAATTTGTTGTTGCCCCAGGAAAAAAATGTTGACTTCCCAAGGACCAGTGCGATTTGGTAAATAAAACATATACTGAGCTACGGATTCATATGCTGCACAAGGAAACAAATTTGTCACATATTCATGTGCAAACAAGGGAGAGGAGAGCCATAGATTGCTCCCATGAGCAGAACTAAGAGGGAAGCAACAGGTAAATAACAAACAAGGTATATAATGAAATTATTGACAACCGTTTTTCATTTTGAAATTACTGTAATTAGTATTTATCCTTAAGATTGTTTAGTTTTCATTTAATTTATGGGCAGTTTCATGCATAAAAACTCATTGGCGGAATAATGAACCAAGCTTTTCAGCCATTTCTTCTTTCTTACATGATATCAGAGCAATGTTAGAATCATCCTCTTAAACATTTGTTTTTACCTTTTCTTCATTCTTATTATCATCATGTTTCATTTTATTTTTTTTTTTGACTTCCCTTACAAACAAGTCAACCAATATGAATATGATGAAAAACATATTAACGAAGACTTCCAAAGGCTACAAACCTTGTATTATTTGAATGGAGTAAACTACCTAAAATGGTCTCATATTGTGACGACTTCTCTTAAAGAAAAGAGAAAATCCAACATTTCATTGATCCTCCTCTTAACCTAGAAGACCCGATGTCTGCACTTTAAAATTAAGCAAATTTCATGACTATTTCATAGTTATGGAACACCATAATGCATGAAATCAATGAAAAATACTATTACGTCCGTGAAAAATACTATTACGTCTGTAATAAAACCCGCCCTCTTGGACCGGTCGAAAGCCACCCAACCGGCCCGCCACAATAACAGACGGGCCGGACTTTTTCGTGAGAAGAGGCAAGGCAGAAATTTGCCATGGCAAAAGGCAGGGAGCAGGTGGGATCCATGAGAGCTTTAATCACAAACTCAAGGAGAAGGAATTAAAGAAGTTTGGAGGGAAAGTGGGAACGAAAAGTTTGGAATGTTGTGGGAGGATTCTATTAAGGAGAGAACGTAGGGTTTGTTCTTTTTAATGCATGTTTGTGGGATGTTGTGTTTTTCTTCTTCCTGTGGTATTCCTATCGACGTCAAGGGTTGAACTATCGCTTAAAAAGTAGATCATCATTGTATCTGGCATGTTTTCGTTTGTGTTTCGTAAGAACAATTCTTATTTGAATTGTTTCTATCTATCTATTGTCGTTTTGTCAGTTTTGTTTGCTGATTTTGATTCCGGAGCATATCAAATTGATATAAGAGCCTAGATCTTGGTGAGATAGTAATAAAGAAAGTGGATGTGCTAGAAGGAGAGATAGGGCAAATCAGATCGAGAATGAAAGAGAGGTTTGCCACCATGGAGAATAGGTTTTCTTCAATTGAAAGTCAAATGGATTATGGATTAGAGAGCATAGGAGAAATCTGGGAGATGATAAAAAATCTCATAGAGATACAATCCTAGACCGAGTCGATCGCTCCAGTTGCAAACCTTAACCAAGGATTGATCAAGGAATCCTTCGCCAGGTTAAATGGGAAGGAGATTGAGCGAGAAGACGAGGAACACATCATCTATTACCAAGAGCGTCCTCCGGGACTACAAGAGAAGGGGGAGTGGAGACTTCCGGTGGAGGGGGGATGGGCAGAAAATTTGAGGGATGTGAGCACGGTGAAGGAAGAAGGAAATAGAAGCTGGATATGCATATGATCGAAGGAGGGAGTCCCACCCTACACACATGGGGGGAAATAACTGAGGAAGAGGAGGTTGAGGTGGAGATGTAGGGGTCTAAAAATTGAAGATTGCGATCTTCGAATAAGTGGATGCACATGAGTGGGTGTATCACGTGGAGCGATACTTTACAATCAACGAGTTAACTGAGGAAGAGAAGCTCATGACAGCAGGATTATGTATGGAGGGAAAGACATTAGTGTGGTTTCAATGGATTAAGGCAATGTATCTGAGGCACTCATGAGATGAGTTTAAGGATTGCTTGTCGGAGTGTTTCCGAGCCATTCGAGAAGAAGACCTACACGAGCAATTGTAAGCTTTGACTCAAGAGGAGCCGGTTACAGAATACCAGGAGAAGTTCAAGCTCTTGTTAGGAAATTTGAGAGGTGTACTGCAGCAAAACTGGAAGGGAATTTCTTGAAAGGCCTAAAGCCCGACATATGAGCATTCATCCGCCCCTTGAGATCGTGTGGATTGAGAAAAATGATGGAGCTCGACCAAATGAAAGAGGATAAATAAACAGGTAAAAAGGACCAGCAAAGGTGGCAACAATGGAGAATTCTACCAGAGCACCTTTACAGCCACGACACTGAGGACCCAGGCGATGTTATTTCAAAAAGAGACGCTGAACGAGGAGAATACAGGGACCAATTTCAAGAGTAATTTCAAGTCTTGCAGATGCAGAAGTGCATGATAAAATAGCAAAAGAATTATGTTATCACTGTAACGAGAAATATGCCTCAGGTCATCGTTGCAAGAAGCGCGCCTTTCAGATTGTTTTAGCTCAGAAGGATGCTACAAAGAGTAATGAATCAAAGGAGGACACGATGGATGATCATCTGCATTTGGATGTGGTGGAGGAGTCCCTCAATTCGGTAGTGGGATTTACTCCGAACCACACCATGAAGGTGGGGGTGGATCGGGGAACATCCAATTGTGGTATTGGTAGATAGCAGAGCCACACAACTTTATGTCAAATCAGGTCGTAGAGAAGCTAGGGTTAGAGATGGTGATTACATGGAGCTTTGGTGTCATGATGGGGATAAAGAAGGTGGAGAAAAGTTGAGGAATTTGCAAGGGGTTAGTTCTGACATGCTTTGAATAGGGAGACGGTGTTGAGTAAGTTTCTTATTCCTGCAATTGATGATTTACTGGATGACCTTTACGGGGAAGTCATTTTCTTAAAAATTGATCTTAAGTTAGGATACCACCAGATCAGGATCAATCCAACGGATGTGCACAAAACAACGTTCAGGACACATGAAGGATATTATGAGTTCTTAGTGACGTCGTTTGGCCTCACCAACGCCCCGTTGACATTTCAGTCCCTCGTAAATAAGATTTTTCAATCTTATCTCAAAAAATTTATCTTGGCCTTCTTTGATGGCATTCTGATTTATAGGCGTAGAGAGACTAAGCATGTGGGGCACCTAAGGACAGTCGTGGAGACATTGAAGGAACACCGGTTGTATGCCAACTTGAAGAAATGTTCCTTTGCACAGTTACACGTGGAGTATCTAGGGCATTTAGTGACCAGAACGGGAGTATCAGTGGATCAGTCCAAAATCGAGGCTACGGGTCTCACCGGTTACAACCAGAAGTTCGTGAGAAGATATGGCACGATAGCATGGCCACTGACATAGCAGTTGATTAAAAAAACAATTTCAAATGGGGGAACCAACATCTCGATATTAGCACTCCCAGATTTCAGTAAACTATTTGTGGTCAAAAAGGATGTGTCAGGGTACGGGTTCAGAGCAGTGTTCATGCAGGATCAGCTGTTGATTGCCTACTTTAGCCAGGTTCTTACAGTCAGAGCGAGGCTAAAGTCAGTATATGAATGAGAATTGATGGCGATCGTCTTGGCCATTCAAAAGTGACAGCCCTACCTGTTGGGACAATATTTTCTGGTCAGGACAAATCATAGGAGCATGTATCTTTTGGAGCAGCGGATTGAGGAGAATCAGAGATAGCTATCCAAGCTAATAGGATATGATTCCAAATTCAGTACCAACCCGGATTTGAAAACAAGTCAACCGATGCACAATCAAGAAATGTAGGGTAACCCCAATTGACAGTTATATCGGTACCCATTGCCCTAGAGTGGGAAGCCTTGACACAAGAGAGCTAACGAGAGGAGCTGAGGAAGATAAGGGTCGAGCTACTACAGTAGTCAAACAGTCATCCAAGGCATGCATTGAGGGGACAGCAGCTGCTCCACCATGTGCAATTCGTGCTACTCAATACATCGGAATATATTCTCAGATTATTACAAAAGTTTCATAGCAGCGAGATCAGAGGACAATCAGAGCAAAAGATTTACAGTCGTCTGGATTGAGAACAAGACAGACGATGCACAATCGAGAAATGTAAGGTAACCCCAATTGACAGCTATATCGGTACCCATTGCCCTAGAGTGGGAAGCCTTGACACAAGAGAGCTAACGAGAGGAGCTGAGGAAGATAAGGGCCGAGCTACTACAGTATTCAAACAGTCATCCAAGACATGCATTGAGGGGACAGTAGCTGCTCCACCATGTGCGATTCGTGCTACTCAAGACATCGGAATATATTCTCAGATTATTACAAGAGTTTCATAGCAGTGAGATCGAAGGACAATCAGAGCAAAAAATTTACAGTCGTCTAGCGGTAGAGCTATATTGGTGGGGATGCGTAGAAAATGGAGGCCATTGTGGCAAAATGCAATGTGTCTGCAACACAAGTACTTAAGCACAGCACCAG
Organism: Phalaenopsis equestris; assembly: GCF_001263595.1. NCBI lineage: Eukaryota > Viridiplantae > Streptophyta > Magnoliopsida > Asparagales > Orchidaceae > Phalaenopsis > Phalaenopsis equestris. Next base: position 214,796 of record NW_018165253.1, on the reverse strand, counting down.
GAGGGTTAATACAATCATTAGCAATGTCAGGGATGGTTTGAGAAGAAGTGATGATGGATTTAACCAAGGGTTGTCACGGTCAGAAAGGTTCATAGTAATCATGGTGGTCGTGGATCTCTTGAGTAAGTATGCACATTTTATTTCCTTACGATATCCCTACACTCAAGTCTCAGTTGCGGCAGTGTTTATCCAGAAAGCGGTTCGTTCGCACGGAGTGTCGAAATCAATTGTATCAGATAGGGACATGGTGTTCCTCCACTTCTGGAATAAGCTATTCGAGTTGCAATGGACGGTCCTTCAAACAAGCAATGCATATCATCCCCAAATTGATAGGCAAACGGATGTGGCCAATAGAAGTGTAGAGACATGCCTGAATTGTTTTGCATCTGAAACATCGAAGCTATCAACCAAGTGGATTGCATGAGCCGAATATTGGTATAATATTTTGTACCACACCGCAGCACAAACCACCCCTTTCAAGATATTATATAGACGGGAACGACCTCACTTAATTCATTATGGGCATTGCGTCACACCAATATCTAGCATTAATCAATAATTGGAGAAGAGGGACAAAATATTAGTAAGCTCAAGGGGTAATTATTGAAAGTTCAACGACTCATTAAGAGAAAAGCAGATGAACGCAGGAGAGATGTGTAATTTAAACCAAGGGACATGATCTACCTGAAACTGAAGCCCTGCCGACATAAGATATTGGCCAAGAGACGCAAGAAACTTCACCGTGACACTTTGAACCTTATGAGGTGATGGCACGCATCGGGCCAGTGGCCTACCGTTCGAGATTACCACCATCGTCCACACTACACCTGGTCTTTCATGTATCACAGCCGAGATGTGCAATTGAAGATCATACACCATCGTCTACAATACCGTTTGGTAAGAAATATTTACTCACCATAGAACTTTTTAAGAGACCTTTTAAAAGACTTTCTACCTAAATGACCGAACATGTCATTTTGAAGAATAATATCTTCCCGATAAAAGAAAAAATTATGATAAAAATGGGCCTAACCAACCGGATGGTGAAAGCCACCATTAGTCTATGAAACCAGCTTTTTTCTTTTTTTTTCCCCTTACTTTGCGGGTGTAAGATAAGCTTTATTTTAATTATGTGGTCTCGTTCCCTACAACAGCAAGCCCTCATAGTTAACTACATCCTTAAAGTTGTGAGCCCTAAAGAAAACTTTTGATTAATGTAATGAGTCAGATTGTCAAAGATTGAACTTTCATAATCAGAGTGAGTGAAAGTAGAGGGTCCAAATTGGAGGTATGGGATTTACAGCCAGATAACAATATGTCATGAGAATGGCACAAACAAGTTATAAAATTTAAAGAGAGATTTGAAAGGGTTTGATGATGAGTTTGAGCTGATTAGGCGAAGTCAAAAGATAAATCGGGGATACTGAATTTGACTGACAAAAAATGGTTGAAAAACCCTAAGCTAAGGATAAAGTTAGGTAGAGAAGGATTTCTAGAAGAGAAATGAAACCCTAGACTATAAGGAATTTTAAAAGCAGACTAACCTAGACTTTGGGAATGACGTCCCTGGTCAAATGTCCATGGTTTTCCATCGTCCCTGGAATGTGGGTATCCGTTGACTATGACCAATCTCATAACCAGGAACCACCCTTGAATGTAAAAGTATGAAATATTTCTAGCTTCAAAGAAGTCTGAAATACCTTCGTCAGTAACCATGTGTTCCTTTCTCAGAAGGTGGGTTTGTTGTTTTGTATGTCCTAGTCCTTAGCACTAACTAGAGTACATAGACTCACCTAGGCTTCTATACTCAGACTAGCCTGGGGTATTTGTATGGTCCTCAATTTTGTGTCAACATTAGCCACCCTGAAGTTTATGTCGGATCTAAGGTTTTCTTCTTGTTATTTATCTTGGTATGTTTTAATGTTTATTTGAAGTTCAATATTTGAATTCATGTCTTATTTCAATTCATGGGTTTGACAGTCATGTTCTCAGAGTTTTCTAAATTTTGAGTTTGTCTTGTTTTGAGTTTTTTTTTTTTTTTTTTGTGGAGAAAACCGAGAGGCTTTCATCCTTGTTTTTGTTTTATGCATTTTTTTATTCTTTTTGTTTGGTTTTTGAATATAGAATAACGTATGAAATGAAACATGAAATAACACATACATAGCCTTGGATTAGACTTGCGTTACGGTTAAGTAAAGGTAAGCTGAATTTCTAGCTTAAGTTAGCTTAGGATTGAGCAGAGGTATGATATGAATTTGTTGGTTTAGGTTTGAATTAAACTTGAGCTGATGTGGGTTGACTCGTGTTTGGTTTGGGTTTGACCCAAGTTGAGTTGAGTCTGATTTGGGTTGACCCATGTTATATTAGGTTTGGTTTGGTTGACTCAAGTTGACTTGGGTTTGATTTTGGTTGACCTAAGTTAAGCTGGGTTGCCCCAGACTAAGTTGAGTTTGTGTTGGCTTGACTCAGGTTAAGCTAGGTTTACCCAGGTTGAGCTGCGTTTGATTTGGGCTAGGTCGTCCCTCGGTTGGGTCAGGTCAAAGTTGGGTAAGGTCTGGGTTAGGTTTAGGGTTCGGATTAGATTAGACCTGGGTTGGGCCAGACCTAGGTTAGATTTAGGATTTGGGTTGGGTTATGTTGGACCTAGATTTGAGATTGGTTCAGGTTGGCTTTGGGTTAGGTTTTGGGATTGGTTTAGGTTATGTTAGGTTTGAGCCTAAATGGGTTAGGGCTAGGATGGGTTCGAGTCGACCTGAGTCGAGCCCAAACCCAAGCCTAATCCAAGGCTATTGAGTTGGCTTACTAGCCTATTAGGAACATAAAAAAAAAAATTTTGAAAAATGAAGGAGAAAGGCTTACCAAAGTAGGATGACCGGAGGGATGAGGCACGTCAGAATTCTCCTTTCCTCTGTGCTCGTGTTGAAGTCCTCAATGACAGAGCATTCCATGGTCGTCCGATTAGGTGGAGGGTCGACGGCCACGATATATTGGAGTTGGAAGAGCCACGGATCGCCGTAGGCGAAACAGTGTGACGGTTTTTGCTCTGATCTGTGGAAAAAGGCTACAAATCGGTGGTGTATCAATGGGAGTGATCGCATGAAGTGTCACTTCAAGATAAACCTAGGCATGGTCACGCCCAGGGCTAGTGTGACCGCGCTGATAAGCTTTCGGGCGTGGTCACACCTAAGCTAGTCGTGACCATGCGAGGTAATTCTAAGTGTGGTCACGCCCAACCCTGGCGTGACCAAACGCTAGGCTAAAAATGGCAGTGCAATGTCTTGGCCAATGTTGCTGCACTGGACCTAAGGGAGAATGTTCATGCAAATTCCATATGACCAAAAATGAGGTCAACAAATGGACCGGGCTAAAGCTAAAAATGGCAATGCAATGTCTTCGCCAATGTTGTTGCACTAGCCCAAGGGAGAATGTTCATGCAAGTTTCATGTGACCAAAAATGAGGGCAACAAATGAACCCCCAACTGTTCAAAGTACGTCGCACATATTAGTGTTGACCGAAGTGATCAAACAAGTTCGTAGAACATATGATTTTATTTGGATATGTCAAAGATTTAGAGCTAGAGTTTTAAGAATTATAATGTTTGGATTCGTTGGGGATTGCAGGTTTATCTAGACACATTAAGGTGAAAAAACCAATGTGGATTTATATCTACCCAAAGAGGTGAACAGGTCAACAAAATCAGGAAGGACAGCGATGGAGCTTATCATTCATCCTGATAGCTAGTCAGAGATATTGAGAGAACTGTCATTAGGAGGAAGAAAAGCACTGGGATTAAAATCCAACCAAGAAGACAGACAGAATAATTAGATCAGGAAGAATAGCACTAGAGCTTATCATTCATCCTGAGAGCTAGTCAAGAAACTAGGAGGACTAGGGAGAAAAACACAGATACTAACATCCAACTAGGAGGTAGATCGAATAACTAGATCAAGAAGGACACCAGTGGAGCTTATCATTCATCATGATAGTTAATCAGAAGAACATTTAAATAATTGTTGGTTTAGCTTTGTTGGGGAATTTAGTTTTAAGGAGTTCTGATGTGACTGTGTTGTGTTTGGACACAGTAGGAAAGAGGATGCAAGAACTTATTCTCAACCTAAGAGGTGCATAACGGCAACTTGATAAGGATAGATGAGGCTGGGAGCTAAATTGAAGGCAAGTGAGGTGGTCAGTTCAAAGTAGGCAGTTCAGGGACTAATGTCTACCTTGAGCTCTGATATGATTGTCGTAGAAGTTGTCCATTAGATTTCTAAGGGTCCTGCAATGTATAATGACTACACCAAATAGTTGCATGTACTCTAAGAGTTTATAGAGTCAAAAATTTGACTTATCGAATCCTATGTGGGGATTGAGGACAATGAACAGAGAAGTGAGAAAATTTATGTATTGTATTGATTTGTGTTAGTTTGTTGTTTAGGTGTTCAATGACTGGTACTAAGAAAGATTCCTGGCAAGAATGTTGTTAGCTCCAAATTTAATTTTGATTAGTCAATGAATTACTTTATCGTACCCGAACATAAAGTGAAAGCAATGAACCAAGTTGCTCAATGCAGGGCCACGTCAGGACTTAATTCCAATAATGGAGAGCTAATGACAGTATATTCCTCTAGTCCACACTAGAAAGGTTTAGCCTGACTCGATAGTGTGCAATGGCTATATTAGGACCCATCCTAGATTTACAAAGCTAAAACAACAGTCCAAATTGAGGCCGGCGTGTCAACAAAACTAACGACCTGAGAAATAAGAGACATTCGGTGTCCAATGAGCCAAACTGAGACTCAACTCAGAATTACTAACTCAAAGCATTAACCTATATCAGCAGCCGCAACTGTGACTAGATCAAATGCATCTGATCCTATTGTGATGGTGTCATATGAGGCATGCTCCAACTTCCGATGGATCATCAGCTAGATCTGTGAAAAGAAATGATCAAGGTCAAACCAATTCTAACTGTCTCGTTTCAAGGTGTTCAATGACAGTACTAGAGGATAGTGGTTATACTCTTTAAGTTTAATCAGCCAAAGCATAGTCTGTATGATCATACTCTTGTTGATTAACATCCTCCAACCCTGGAGAAAGAAAAGTGTATTATGTAGGCGTTCAATACACCATATGATTTGGAAAGGTGTCCATTGACCAATCCAAGATTTGAAAGTCTAAAGTGTTGAATTGATAGAATCTGAAAAATTCGTCGACATCAGATAGCCCTGCAGACTTTAGTAAATTAGTCCACTTTAACTTCAAGTGCACCATTCAGACACAGTGCCGGGTAATAACTGACTCTAGGGAAAGCTTACATAGACATAACCCTATCCTAGTTTTACTCAGCCAATGTGTTAATTTTGTTGGGTTCGAATGTAGACCAACCAAAACTGACAAGCTCTAAAGGAAGGAACAAAATATCTCTTTAGTGTGCGAAAAGTTGGGTTGAGAGAAAGTATGTTCGGAGATTTACTTTTACTCAAAATTATCAATTTAAAGAATTAATCCACAAAACTAACCTTGACTGGCTTTGAATTAATCAACATGGTCACATTATGATGGTGCCACGTGGGGTGTACTCTAACCTCCAATGGATCAAAGCCAGACTTGTAATGAGTTTGAATAGAATCAAACTAAGTTCGGCAAACATTTTCCGCGTGCGTTGAGTATACTGGATGAGAGTAAGACATACCCCGACCCAGATTTACCGACTCAATGGATTGACGATTGTAGGAAGGTCAATCAACCTACTTCCAACGAACCTAAAGATGGTTCAAAAAGATTACGATGGGTTAAACTCAAAGGGACATATGTGACTCATCGCATTTCAGGTTTACTAGCCCAAAGGATTTACAACCATAATTAGCTCTGGCTGATTTGAAGTAACCAATTTGATCGCAACGTGATAATGCCACTTGAGGCGTGCTCCAACTTCCGATGGATCAAAAGCAAACTTCTTTCGATATGCAATAGACTAAGTTGAGGAGATACTTAACATAAAGGATTGATCTCAAGACAAACCCCGACTGGTCTGTGGTCAATCAATCTGATCCCATCATATTGGTGTCATGTGAGGCGTTCTCCAATTTCTGATGAACCCGAAGAAATGTAAACTGAATTCATTGTGCAATGTATTTTGTTTTAAAATTTTATTTTGTCGTATGGATTTTTGAAATTTATATGATGAAAAATTGTTCCATTTTTTAACAATCGTGAATTTTCCAGCTACATTTCGACGTAGGAGACAACATGGGGCATTATACATTGTCCAAATAGTGATTGGGACAATCTAATGGTGACATCCTTAAGAGGCTTTAATGTTTGAAAATTGTGAGATTTTTTTTTATTTTGTTGGAGTTTTTATATTTGAAAATTTTTATTTTGTTATAGTTTTGACTGATTTTAATTGTTGTGTCTTGTTTATTTTGAAGAAAGTTTGATTTATCTTGTGAATGTTTGTTTTAAAAATTTTGATTGTTTTGTTAAAATATTTATTTATTTTGTGTTTGATTTGTTTGAAGAATTTTGGTCCAAACACTTTAGAATGGAAAGCATAGGGACTCACATCTCACCTAAGGGGCGATTAGAGTGATTAGATCAAGTTAGAAAGCATATGAACTCAGATCTAACTTGAGAGCTAGTTGAAAAATGATTTGGTTTTATTAACCTAATCACATTAGAGTGGAAAACACGAGCACTCACATTCAACCTAAGAGGTAAATAGGATGATTATATCGAGTTAGAAAACAAAGGGACTTACATATAACTTGAGAGCTAATCAAAAGGAAAGAAAATTCGGGAGGATATTATAATAGACCCAAAGGAGATTATTTTAATTGATGTTTGATCTTGAAAATTTTTTGTTTAAAGGTTTTGTTGGATAATGTGATTATTTTTGTTTGAAAGTTAATTATTTTGTTTGGAAATTTTATTATTTTGTTTGAAAGTTGATTATTTTGTCAATGAGTTTGTTAGTTTCTCTAGTTGTATTGAGTATAGAACATATCAAAGAATATTACACATTGTCCAATAACAACCAAACTTACGAAGTTTTTCGACTTCAAGTTTTGTTAGTTTCAAGTTTTGGACCAAATGTCCACTCCAAGAATTCTGATTCTGCTTAATTTCAGTTGAAGTAGAAGAGAGTTTAAAAAGAGTTCGATTTCATTTAAGTTTCACCTTAAAATTCAAAATAATGAAAATTCAAGTCTTCTTCAGATATTCAGAGACTCAATGATCATTATACTCCTGTTAAGTCCTGAAAGCAAATTTTGTCAAATGGCATGTTATCCCGTCGAAGACCCTAAAATCAAATATTCAATATTTGATTTTATGAACGGACCCAGTGTTAAGTTTATATAAATAATTAGTAGTGCTTTTATTTTTTACTTTAATAAAACTGAAGCCAAGCATTATTGTTTTTCAAATTTTGTTTGTCTTTTTATACTTTTTATCATTCTAAAAATTTTTCAAGGATTAGAAAGTGAAACATTGATAACATCCCTTATAATAAGAGCAACCAACACAAGTATAGTTATTGAAACATTATTAAAATCTTTTATGGACATTCATCTCAAGGATTTCAAGTTGTGGCTCGCCAATATTTGAAAATCAACATTTTTAAGGCTCAAAAGTTATAATCCTATACTTATGAATTCTGTTTAAAGTTCAACACACAACATACTTCTCATTCTCCGGCATCAATGACATATTCTTGAATGAAAATCATGTGTTTGATTTCTTAGCATAAATATCAAGGAACTTGCTTTGTATCATGTTGTATTTATAGGCTGCACTTTCGGGGCAGTCCCAACGTATAGTCAGAACCTTTATGATAAGTTTCCCTACCATTCAAAGATAAGCCTAAAGAGTCTGTTGGCCTCATTTTCAGTTGAAAGTGAAAATTAAAAGACTTTAAATTGTATCATCTCCTTAAATTGATTGATTTTAGCTCACTTTAACGTTGACATATTTTCTTCAGAAAGGAACAGCTCGATTTTGAATTTCGAGATTAAGATTAAAATTCCAATGGTATTGAGTACGATGATGAATTTTCTTTTTGGAGATTCATTCAAACTATCATATGGTAACGAGGTAATTTTAATTTATAATTTTGCAAAAAGGGTTTGAAGATGAAGAGGTTGGAGCAAAAATACATCAAGTTGGATAATCTCCTAAATATGAATAATTTTGATTCAAACATCTGTCTCCCTCAGAACCTCCCTCAGAACCTGTCTTTATGTACGATTTTTTGAAAAATTGATTGATTAAGTAAACTTATTTTCTCTTCCCCTATTTTCCTTCTTACAAAATCTTCAATGGGATTCTTACTTTCATCGGAGTAATAGAGCAACCTTCAGTGCAAAACTCATCCTCTGAGTTGGATTCCAAGTCAATATGCATTATAGATGCTCTATTCTTCGAGTTTGGTGAAGAATTTTTTGTAATTAGTGTTCTGTCTTTACCAGGAATACTTTACATCTTCTCATGATTCTGTCACCTACTCATATGTTTAGTAAGTAGCAGAATTGTCAAAATACTGTCTAAAGATCATTGTCACTATGACATAACATTTTTTCTATTCTTTCAACTTTCTATTAATGAAACAGCTTTTGTAGTTGGTGTTTTGTCTTTATCCATGTATACTTTATATCTTCTCATGATTCCGCCATTTACTCATAAGTTCAGAATGGAGAGGGATTGCAAAAATATTGTCTTATGATATAACATTTTCTTCATCTACTTTTATATTTCCAAAGAATATTATCTTACTTTCAAGGTCCTCCCAAAAGGGTTTCAAACTAAATTAAAATCAAGTTCAAGAAACTTCAATTTGACCTAACATGTGGATAGAGAATCTCAATGAATTCAAGATAGCTTGAATGAACCACATTTACAAAAATGTAAAATAGGCAAAAGGATTAGACATGACAAGGAAGTAATAATAATAACTTTTTTTATCAAGAGATAAGGATTCACAGAATTTCCTTAGGAAAATGTTATCTCGCAATTTTATGAGTTAAATCATTATGTTTGACCTTTAATCAATTACAAACATATCTTGTAAAGGAATATTTTGTAATGGTATAGGTTCTCCATTAAAACCGACAACCCTATTTCTGTTTTAACTTCCATCTTAGGTGGTAGCATGTCTGCCATAATAAATTTTGAATTTTGTAGTTCTCTATGAAGAAAATTTGTGAATGATCAATTCAAAACTAGCGGTACTCGAAGATTCTCCTTTTCAGATATTGGAATTTTAAGTTGTCTCCAACAAGAGATGAGTTTGGTATAATTTGTAAGACAAGTCCTTACACTCGTTGTAGACAGCTACAATGAGGGGTTTCAAACATGATCTTAGATATTTTAAGTGGTTATCATTATGCTAAGAAATATTCTTCAGATAATCATAAAGTTTAAAAAGACTAAAGAAAATAATTTAATTCAATAACGCTAGACAACAACCTTTTCTTTATAAAAAATTAAAAGTACTAACATCAATTATATTATAGTTAACAAAGCTTCAACAAAGTTTGATGACAAAATCATTAACAAAGTTTGAACTAAGATTGGGTTCGAAAGAAATATTTGGTTATATCAAAGCTAATTTTTTGTAAATAAATTACAAGTAAAATGTCGACAACTAATTGACTTATTTTTTACTTTATAGGGGGTTTTGGACAGAACAACGTTTCATTCTTCTTCATTTGCTTAGGAGTTAAGTTGTTTTGTGTCTCAACCAGAGACAACACGAACTGAACTTTGTGTCGGTTCTCTCAGGCAATCTCTAGGGATACTATAGTTTCATCACTGTGTTTCCTTTCCAGTCAATTATACGACCAAGCATCCTATGGAACAAGCAATAATTAGGATCTCCTTCTTTTTCCACTTCTTCAGATTTGTGAGGCTAGGGGAGTTTAAAGTTGGGATTGTCAGATGTGCTCTTGAAAATCTCTTCGACAGCTTCATTTTTTAAAGAGTATACTCGGTTCTTCCTTTCTTTGAATGCAAGTTTACATTTTCTCTCTCTTTCAGACTCATACATTTGTTGTCATTTTGATCGTGAGATAAAATTCTCTTTAACCCTAACATCTCAAAAGCATGCAAGTACTAATATCATAGCTGGATTTTGATTAATCAGGATAGCATTCATAACCTCCTCTATCTTTTACTTCAATCTCACTTCATCCTTTTGTCTTAGTTGATTTAGAAGATATGTGACCACTAATATCGGGATTAGATTTTTATTTACTAGGATAGCATTCATAACTTCATCTATTCTTTTCTCTAATCTTTCTATCCGTTCATCGCTTTGTTTATCTCATTGTCTTAGTCGATCCAAATGTTAGGTTGTGTTCGGTACAACACCTTCCTCAACCAAAACATCTTGTAAATCAACATCCTCTTCTTGTCGTTTTCTCAATAAAGTTGTAATCTCAACCATCATAATGGTGGCAATCTCTTCTAAAGCTTCTATAAGTTTATCTTCTCCTTTGTGTGCTTTGGTGCTAGCTTCCTATGCACATAACATTTCATCAAGGTGTAATTTACTTCTGACATTCTTCAGATCAACTAGGAGGCATTTGGGGGGCATCTTCAACGGGGATACAAGGAATAATGTTATTAGGAGTCTACACTTGAATGTCTAAATTTTTAAGGATTTAAGATTAAATTTATTTGAAAGGAAACTAAATCAAGAAAGCTAATTTTGGACTCTATTCATAAGGTGAACGAGGAAATATTTTAATTTTCTAAATAGTTTTATTTTTCAGTCTTAGGTTTTGATTTTCATTTTCTTTGTTTTCAAAGAGTTTTAGCTTTAAAGATTTTTTTTAAAATTTTAGTTTGAAATGTTGAGCTTTGTTTCAAATTTATTCACATAATGTTTCAGATTAAAAATATTTTTTTAATCAGAAATTCGTAAAGGATAAAACTAGTTGAATAGAGATATCAGGAGGCTTTAAACTAAACTAAGGTGAGGAACTACGCACAAAGAACTCTGAAAGACTACATCCTAAAACCTACTCATTAAATAGTCTTTAAATGAGAGGCCTGGGACCTAGAATTAAGGATATAGGGTGGGACCCAGAATTTGTGGAACCACAACAAAATGAAAAGCCCAATAGTAATAATAAGTTCGAATCTGTAAGGGATACAAATACTATTGATAAATAATAACCAAAATTGTTACAAAAGATAGAGAGAAGAATAATTCTCCAGCGAAGTCGCCAGAAAAGAGAACCTTGGTGAGAAATTTTTACTACCCATAGAACCTTTAGAGAGACTTTCTATCAAGATGACTGGGCACGTAATTCCAAAGAATGTATCTTTTCGAATGAAGAAAAATATTATCTTAAAAATGGGCCTGACCGCCCGAATAGTGAAAGCCTTTGTCAGTCTACAAAACTAGTATTTTTTATTTTTTCTCTTACCTCGAAGGTGTAAGATAAAGTTTATTTTAATTTTGGGAACTCTCTCCCTAAAAGAGCAAGCCTTAGTAGTTAATTACAACCTTAGAGCAGTGAGGCATAATGAAAACTCTGAATTAATGTGATGAGTCGATTGTCAGAGATCGGACTTTCATAATTTGAGTGATTAGAAGTGGGGGGTCCAAATTGAAGGAATGGGACTTACAGCCTAACGATAATGTGCCATGGAAAAGGCTTAAACAAAATATAAAATTTAAAGAGAGATTTGAAAGGGTCTGATGATAAATTTGAATTGATCATATGAAGTTAAAATAAAAATAAGAGATACTAGATTTGACTGACAGAAATGGTTAGAAAAACCTTAAGCTTAAGGATGGAGTAAAGTAGAGGAGTAGAGGACTTCTGGATGAGAAATGAAACCTAAGACTTTATAAAGAAATTCTAAGGGCGGGCTAACCTAAACTTTTGGAAGAATGTCCACGGTCAAGATGTTCAGGGTCTTTCGTCATCCCAAGATATTTGTCGACTATGCCCAGCCTCATAACCAAAAATCCTTCTTGAATGACGTATCATAAAGGATTTGTAGCTTGAAAGTAGTTTGCAATACCTTCGTCTGTAATCAAGGGTTACTTCATCCCAAGTCATTTCCTCTAGTCTCATAGGTAGAGTTTATTGTTTTGTATGTCCTACTCCTTAGCACTAACTAGGGTACCTTGACTAACCCAGGCTTCTATAGTCAGACTAATCTGGGGTAGATGTATGATCATCAATTTGGTGTGTAAGTTAGTTAACCTGAGGTTTATGTCAGATATGTTGAGGTTCTGTACCTCTTCTTTATCTTGGTGTATTTTAGATGTTTATTTGAAGTTCAATATTTGAATTCATATTTTGTTTCAATTCAAAGGTTTGTCAATCATGTTGAGAAATTAGAATTTTCTAAATTTTGAGTTTGTCTAGTTTGGAGTTTTTTTTATATACCTATGGAGAAAACAGGTAGGTTTTCATTCTTATTTTTGTTTTTTTTTCTTTTTGTTGTTTTATTTTTTTTAACACGAAATAACAAATGAAATAAAACATGATATAACACATATAATAACCCATTTACTTAGCCTTGAATTAGACTTGTGGAAATAACGCCCACGATCAAGATGTTCATGGCTTTCCATCGTTCCAAAAATGTTGGTATCCGTCGACTATGCCTAGCCTCATAACCAGGAATCCTCATTGAATGACGTATCATAAAGGATTTGTAACTTCATAACAGTCTAAAATACATTCGTCAGTAACCAAGGGTTACTTCATTCTAAGGTATTCCCTCTAGTCTCGGGGTATGAGTTTATTGTTACGTATGTCCTAGTCCTTAACACTAAATAGGGTATCTAGACTAACCTAGACTTTTATACTCGGACTAATTTGGGGTAGATGTATGGTCATCAGTTTGGTGTGTAAGCTAACCTGAGGTTTATGTCGAATATACCTAAGTTATGTTCCTCTTCTTTATCTTAGTATAATTTAGATGTTTATTTGAAGTTCAATATTTGAATTCACATCTTGTTTCAATTCATGGGTTTGTCAATCATATTCCCATCTGAATTTTCTTAATTTTGAGTTGTCTTGTTTGGAGTTTTTTTTTTTTATATTTATGGAGAAAACCGAGAGGTTTTCATTCTTATTTTTGTTTTATGTATTATTTTGTTGTTTTGGTTTGATTTTTGAACTTGGAATAACATATGAAATAAAACATTAAATAACACATAAAATAACCCATGTATCCGGTCTTGAATTAGGCTTGGGCTAGGGTTAAGTTGAGGTAAGCTAAATTTTCAGCTTATGTTAGCTTAGGATTGAGTTGGGGTATGATATGAATCAGTGGGTTTAAGTCTAGATTAAACTTGAGCTGGCTTGATTGACGTGGGTTGACTCGGGTTTGGTTTGGGTTGACCCGGGTTAAGCTAGGTTTGGTTTGGGTTGACTCGGGTTAAGCTGGGTTTGGTTTGGGTTGACCTGATTTAAGTTGGGTTGTCCCGGGTTGACTTAAGTTGGATTTGGGTTGACCCGGGTTAAGTTGGGTTGACCCGGATTGAGTTGGGTTAGATTTGTGTTGACTCGCGTTAAGCTGGGTTTAATTTGGGTTAGATTAGACCTGGGTTAGGTCGGGTCTACGTTGGGTCAGGTCTGGGTTGGGTCATGTCTGGGTTAGGTTAAGGTATAGATTAGGTTAGACCTGAGTTGGGTCAGGTCTAAATTGGGTCAAGTCTGAGTTGGGTTGGGTTGGGTCAGGCCTGGGTTTTGGGTTTGGGATTGGTTTATGCTAGGCTTTTGAGTTAGGGTTTGGGATTTGTTTAGGTTAGGTTTAAGCCTAACTAGGCTAGGTTCAGGTCGACCTGAGTGGAGTCAAGACCTAAGCGTAATCCAAGGCAACTGAGTTGGCTAACTAACCTAACATAGGAACATAAAATAAACATTTTAATTAAATGAGAGGGGAAGAGAGGCTTACCAAAGGAGGTTGACCGGAGGGGATGAGACTTGTTGGAGTTCTCCTTTCCTTTGTGCTCGTGTTGAAGCCTCTGAGCTAGTCGTGAGTATCTGAATGTCGGAGAATATGTCCCGAAGAGTGCCCAAAAACGGCCTTTTTTTAAGCTCGAAGGTGGTGGCAGAGCCTCCATGGTCGTCCAATTAGGTTGCGGGTCGACGACCACAATGAATCGAATGGTTACAAGGGCCACAGATCGTTGTCAGTGAAATGGTGCGACAGTTCGTGCTCTGATCCGTTGATGAAGACCACAGATTGCTGGCATGCCACTAAGAGTGACACACCTGGGCTTGGTCACGCCCAGGGCTGGCAAGGCCACACGCCCTGGGCGTGATCACGCTGAGAAGCTTTCATACGTGGACGCCCAGGCTAGGCGTGGCCACATCGAGATATATCTTGGCGTAGTCACGCCCAAGCCTGGGGTAACCACGCCAGGACAAAAATGGGCAATGCATGGTCTGGCCAATGTGGCTGCAACGGATAAGGGAAAATGTTCGTGCAAATCCTATGTGACCAAAAATAAGGTCAACACCGCCGACACTGACAGAGGACTTGGAGGTAATTCTGGAGCCGCTAGAGATTGAAGGAGTACGCCGAGTAAGGTGCGAAGTGATCTACAAGAAATTTCCATCCATCCACCCTGAGGATAATGTACTTCTTCGGGGGGTGTTGTATTGTTAAGCCCATAACAAAACCGGTCCCTCCTAGACCAATCAAAAGCCACCCAACCGACCCACCACAACAGCAAGCAGGCCGGTCCTTTTTGTTAGAAGAGTTGAGGCGGCAATTTGCCATGGCATAAGAAGGCAGGGAGCAAGTGGGGTCCACGAGGGCCTTAATCACATACTCAAGGAGAAAGTAATTGAGTTTGGAGGGAGAGTGGAAAAGGAAATTTTGAAATGCTGCAGAGGATTCTATCAAGAGGAAAACCTAGGATTTGTTCCTTTTTATGCATGAATGTGGCCTACTGTGTTTTTCTTCTTCTTGTAGGGTTATGGGAGAGTCGATTTACCTGTCGAAAAGTAGATCACCATTGTATCTTGTTTTCATTTGTTTCATAAGAACAGCCCTTATTTAAATTGTTTCCATCTATCCACAGTCGTTTTGTCATTTTGTTGTTGTTGCTTGGTGATTTTGATTCCAGAGCATATCAGATGGAGTAAACTACCTAAAATGGTCTCGCATTGTGATGACTTCTCTTAAAGACAAGCGAAAAATCCAACATTTCATTGATCCTCCTCTTGACCTAGAAGATCCAATCTTTGCACTTAAGATGAAGCAAATTCCATGATTATTTAATAATTATAGAGCACCATAATGCATGAAATCAATGAATAATACATGTTCTTAACCATAAAAGGAGTTTGAAAAATTGTCAAACAAAGTAACTCAAAAGTGCCCCTTGTCTATATAATAGAAAAAAAATTTGTCAACAATTAAACAAGATAATCTCTCTATCATTGAATATTTCAATGTAATAATGTTATATTGGTTAGAACTTGATTACTTCCAAGGTCTCAAGATAAATTATAGGAGAAATGTTGTAGCTCTCAAACAATATGTACAAAGAGAGATTTTTTAAGTTTCAGCATTATTTGCTCAAACAAAGCAAAAAAGAAGGATAGTAATGCTTGACACTCCCAACTTTGAAATGTGTGTCGTAGCAACCATAACAAAACTTAAGGTAGGAGACTTATTTCCAATGAATATTCCAAAAAAATATAGAGACATTACCTAAAAGAAACATGAGGTGCAATTACCGGAAAAAAATAATGTCATATAAAAGAAATGTTGAAAAACTTCATGGTGATCCCCAAAACTATGATAAAAAGAAACAAAGGTCAAATAAAAGTACAAGGATTATCCCATTGAACCAGAAGAGCTCAACTAAGAAGATACAAACTAAGAAATTTTCTTAATTCCCTTAAAAAAAATTCGAGTCATGCTCCTAGCTCAAGATGTTACAAAATCCATCTCTTGTAAATTTAGGGTTTGTTTAGGGAAGCTTATTTGGTGCAGTGGCATTTTGAAAACGCATCTGGTCTGTTTTGGTAAACTGCGTTTTGGCAGCTTATGCGTTTTCAAAACGCCGAAAACAGTGTTTTCACAACGATTTGGCTTTTCCAAAAAAATAAAAATTTATAATAGCCACCGCACCTAGCTTATCAGCAGATTATTTTTAATCAGCTTATTAGCAGATTATTCAATAAGCTGCAGCTGCCCCAAAAAAACCTTTAATGTATCAAATAGTTACTGTAAAAACTAGAAAATAACATTTAGAAGCTAATGATTACATAACAAATCTGGAGAGCACTTTCCAAGCTTACAAAACTTATCCCAGCAATAAAAAAATAAGTCAATGACTTTCTAACAATTATTGCGAGCTAAGAAAATATTTTTATTTCTCCTACATGTACTCTCAATAATGGCCTACATATTCCTAACTAACGATAAATCTTCTTGTCTAAACTCATCCAAGACCAAAACATTAAGAAGATATTTTCTTATCAATCATTGTGTATTTCATGACCTCATTATAAGAAGATGATTGGGGCAAACTAGAAAAAATAACGGACTTTGTTTCTTTGGAAAAAATAACCACTAATCCTACTCATTCCTATCTACTCCTAATAAAAACATCATTTGTGACCATCACCATAGACTAGGGCATCTCTCTTTTAAATTATTATAACATATATTTCCATCTTTTCTTATAATTTTTGTGACCATCACCATAGTATTAAAAATTTTCATTATGACATATGCAAAATCATTAAAAATTATAATTTTTCTTCTAAAAACAAATCTAATCCTCTACTCCTTTTATGATTATACTCATATGTTTGGAGACTCAAAAATACCAAATATTTCTGGAGACAAAAATATTACAACTCATTAATCATTGCGCTCGAATGAAATGGGCTTATTTTATCAAACAAAAAATTAATGTCAATCATAATTTTTCACTCTATCTCTATGGTAAGAAATAAATTTGGTGCAAATATAAAAATTTTTAAGACTAGTAATGCTCTAGATAATTTTAATCAAATTATAACTTCTTCTTTTTTTATTAAAAATATATTATTCACCAAATTTCCTATCCTGACAGCTTTTAACAAAGTGGAATAATAGAAAGGAAAAAAATTAAAACCTAATAAAAGTTACTAAAACTTGCTTTCTAAAATCAAATTCCAAAAAGATAACGAGGAAAAGCTATTATAACATTCACATATCTCATTAATAGAACAACCTCAAGAATGATTAGTTTCAAGCGTCACTTGAGCTATCTTGCTGAATTTTCCCCCACAAATAATTTTTTTCTCAAAATTTCATCTAACAATTTTCAGTTGGGTGTTATATGTACACATCCATAAACAACATACAATTGATCCCAAAGCACTTAAATGTGATTTTATATGAAGTCCGTCCGCTTAAAAAAGGTATAAATAAGGTATAAATATTATCATCCGACTAAATATTATCATCCGACAAAAAAAAAAATCCTTCACTTTAAGAAATCTAACTTTTGATGAAATATAAATTTGTTCACTCAAACGCGTCTTCAAAGAGAGAATAACTAAAAGGAAGAAAAGCTTAATTAACTTAATATCCTCTCACTTGATTTCCCAACTACACAAATGTAAGGACAAATTACTCCTATCAGTAAATCTCTTCAAGTCCATACAAGAAGAAAAAAAAATATCCAACATATCCAGCCAGCTCAATATTTGAAGACGTTAGAAAACTCTCATAACAATGATCAACCTATTAACACACAATCTCCCATCTATCATATAACCCAAAAAATACTATTTCAAAAATTTTCCCCAACACATAAAACCTTCCATATAAATATTAATTTCAACACCACTAAAAATCCATAAATTTTATATAAAACATTAAAAAATAAGAATTTGAAGGAAGTAGCGTGAGAAGAGATAAATGCCTTGGAAAAAAACACCTCAAAGATAATTGAGTTGTCAATATATCTATATCTAGGATGCAAGTATGTTTTCTCATTAAAATATAAAGAAAATGAATTTCTAAAACAGCATTAAGCATAGTAGTAAAAGAATGTACTCAATCACATAAGATAGATCATAGACAAACATTTGCTCATGTTACTAAAATGAATACGATTCGCATCATAATTTCTCTAATTGCTAATCTTAGATGGTCCATACTACAATAATGTGATGTCAAAAATATCCTTTTACTTGGGCATGTTGAAAAATAAGTTTATATAAATCCTCCATAATGATTTCAAAATAAAATGTACATATTAAAAAAGCAAGGTACTAATTGGCAAATTTATAAAGACCATGTATAGAATGAGATATAAACAAAGGCAAGGAGAGCATATATTTATAAAAATTATGCTGATGAAAAAAAAATTAATTCTTGTTATGTAGGTTGATATAATTGTTAAAGGTGATGATAATAAAAAAAAATTACTCAGTAAAAAACTAGAGTTAAACGAACTCAAATACTTTTGGATATAAAAGTGTCTCAATCAAAAAAAAAAAAGATTTCATACAGCAACAACAACAAGCTTTTATCCCCCTAAGTGGGGTCGGCTACATGAACCGTTTTTCTTTATTATGTCCTATTGAGTGTCATATTTTCATTTAGCTCTAAAAAATTAAGATCATTTTGTATACAACATGCTCAAGTTTTTTTTAGATCTACCTCGACATTTCTTAACATAAGTTGAATCTAAAAAATCTACTCTCCTAATTGGATTATCAAATGGTCAACATTTCATGTGACTAAACCATTTAGGACGACTCAATATAATCTTGTCTGCCACTGGAGCTACATCAACCATTTCACGGATACATTCATTTCGTCATTTAAGTGTAAAGCCACTCATCCACCTAAACATTCTCATCTTAATAACACTTACTTTAAATTTCATCTCTCAGAAAAAGTTGATTCTTTTGATAGAGAATAGCAAAGATTAGTTGAAAAATTAATATATCCCACGTCCATCATGACATATCTTTTATACTAAGCATCATAAGTTGAATTATGCAAAAATCAAAAAAATATTACATTCAATCTACGTACAAAGTTCTCAATTCTCCAAAATCAAGCCTGGAAAAGTGCTTCCCAAAAAAAAAAAACCATTATACTATATAAACTAAAATTATATTAACGCTAATTGTATGGAATCATTGGTGGATAAGAGATCCACTTTAAGATATTGCACACAACTGAAATAAAATCTAGCACAATAAGGAAGCAAAAAACATAGTCTCAAAATCAACATTTGAATCTAAATTTTGAGCAATCGCGCAAGATATATGAGAGTTCCTATGGATTAAAATTATAATAGAAGATTTAAAAGTTAAATGTAAAAGGTCTATGAAGATACACTATGATGGTAAGTTTGTTATAAACATTGCAACTAATCTATTATAAATTGATCAAACCAAATATCTAGAAGCATAAAATATTTCATAAAAGATGAACTAAAAAGTGAGTTAATATGTACATCGTATATTCTAACAAAAATTCAATTGCCTACATAATTATCAAAAAAAACTTTACAACCCTGCATTGAAAAAATATTATAAATAAGCTTGCAATGGTAAATATTTACTATCTAGTTTGAGGGATAGCAATGAGACTATACAAGAACTAGCGGGATAGAGTGTTGAGACTACTTAAGAACGAACGAGATTGCCGAATAGGAAAAGTAATGAGCCATGAATTCATGTGTTAAGAAACATGTGCATTTGATCCATGTGCAAACAAGAAAAGGATTGCTCCTAACGTTTCAAATTGAAAGGTGGCAAAGGGGGGAGTTATTGATAGTAATTCTTTATTTTAAATAATTGTAATTAATATTTCTCCTTAAGATTTTATACCCTCCAATCCATTATTCACTAAGTAGTTTTGTGTAAATACACATTGGAGGAATAAACAAATCAAATTTTCCATCCACTTCTTTTCTATAAAAAATAATATATAATTGAAAGTTAATAAAATGAAGAATTTCGATACTATTTCAGAAAAAATGCATATATGAAATGGAGATTCACTCATCCAAAACTATTGGGGTTCCTCACCCATAATAATCAAGACATCACTCAACCATTGCATTTGGGAATCACTTGCCAACTAAAAGGAATCTCTCATTCTTTCATTCTTAAGCTCTCCCAAAAAACCTTCCAATATTAATGCATTTTATAGCGTCAAATATGAACTATATGGGATGGCTAATGGTTGAAAAATAAAACTAAATAAAATGGTAAGTAAATTGTAAGTGATGGGTGAAAAGCTCAACAATTATCCACCAAGTATCTCATCATTCTCTCCTTTACAGAAGAAACTCGATTGCAAGTTCATTTGATATTTAATAGAGCATCACTCCCAATGTTGTTGATCGACACCTAAAAAAATGCTCGAGCAAAGACATGACAAAGCCTGCCATAATACTAACTTATGTAAACCCAAAAAAATAGAATTGGAAGTAGATATGAATAGGGATTTCAAGTCTATTTAGAATAATTTTCGCCTATCTAACAATACCCAGCATTACTAACTTATTTATGACATTACTTGTGCTATTTCAATCCTCCATCTCTCCCAATGTTGTTGATCGGAACCTACAAAAATGCTCGAGCTAAGACATGGCAAAGCCCACACTAATACTAACTTATGTAAGCCCAAAAAAAAAAAAATTGGAAGTAGGCAAGAGAAAGAAATTCATAACAATTTAATATAAGTTTTGCTTATCAGACAATATACAGCATTACTAACTTATGCATAACATCGCTTGTGCTATTTTAATCCTTTCTTCAATAATTATATGGTCACATATTCAATTATGATAGCAGACAACAAGACACGTCATTAGTGTTCAAAAATTAAACGAACAATGGGAAAAAGTAACCCAAAATAGCAATTCACATTTATGAAAGCAGGAACACAGATCATGACTTACATTAAAAAGTGGGCAATCAAGAGTTAATGTTTCATATTCTCCTCCTTCACCGCATACGTTAATTCCATAGAGCCTAAACAAACAAAAACAATTCCGCATGAGCATGAGCTTAACCACCGGTGCATGGGGTTTACATTCTTTAATCTTTATGCATAAAAATATAAGAAGGTGAAAATAAAATAATTAAGCTTAAAAAATTTGCAAATTGAAAGCTAAATGCGGAAAAAATCATGTTAGCAAAAGTTATAATCATTAGAGATGCCAAAAGTTAGACAGAGGTATGATCTATAAAAGGCAAACAAAAATCGTGCTGCATAATAAGCAGTAGGAAATCTAGAATGTGGCACTTTAAATGATTCCTTTAATTTTGATTATTTGAAAGTTAATTTAGATTGAGATCAAAAAAAGACTGAAAACTTAAATAGAGGTATCGGATAAAATTTAGCGGAATCATGTTTTATTCTACTAACCATGGCATCAAAAGTTAAATCGAATACGAAATCAGCATGGACAACACTTAGAACCATAAATTTGTGTTTATTTACTCATGTCTTTGAAGGAAATTGATAGTTATCCCTTTGGAGTTTGAACTAGCATTTCTATAAAAAAAAACTCTGATCTATAAGTGGCAGTAGCAATGCCATAGAAAAGCGTCCACACTTTTCAAATCCGAACAAATTTTCGAGAAAAAAGATTTGCTTACACACAGATCAACTCACTTTCTTAAATCCAAAAAGGGTAAAGTAAGCATGCAATTAACTAGGTCAAACATTTTCAGAAGCTGCTTTAAGTGAAACAAGAAGAATAAATAAGTTCATGTTGGTGTGAGTTAATATACCCCACACATACTCATTCATTTGAAGCAGATGGCTCTGCAGATCCACAAGTTCTCGCCCAAGGTGTTTCTGGTTCAGACCCATAGCCGCAACCTACAGTTGATGATAACACAGGAAAAATAAGCTTAGAATATTAAAGTTGGTGAATGAAAATAAACAACAACAAAAACAAGCCTTTATTCCACTAAATGGGGTTGGCTACATGAATCCATTTTCTCCATTTTGTCCTATGGAGTTTCATATTTTCATTTAATTCTAATAAATTAAGATCATGTTTTATACAACAAGCTCAAGTTTTTTTAGGTCTATCTCTACCTTTCTTAGCATATCGCCAAGGTGTTTCTGGTTCAGGTTGAACTTATGCTTGTGAAACGCACGCACGCATGCAATGCAATTCTTGATAAATAAGCTTTTGGCATTGTTATTGGGTTGAATGAATGGACTGAAATCAATTTTATTTTAGTTTTTAGTTTAGTGGCATAAAATTCCATAGAGCAAACCTTGCAATGATATAAGCCGCATCCATATTCTAGAGAAGTTGCTAATATTAATTGTCAGTATTTTCCATCCATCTGGTCAATTCTAAGAGGACATAACTCATCACAACTAATTTTTGAGCAACTTTAGCTAAATTTTATTTAAAGAGGTCATTCCTCCATGTAAGCATCATACTTGAGTGATTTGTTTTCTTTTAATTTCTTTTATAAGGATTAGTTACGGACGTTAACAATATCTCTTATGATGCATATTAGCTTCCTAGTATTTTCATTACCTTCATTTGCCTGGCTTGCATAAGGACGTTCATAAAAAAATGTTATTTTACTATGAAAATTATTTGTTTTTTGCTAATATGTGGATAACATATATAATGACTTAAAAGATGGAGAATCTCAAGGTGCACTTAAATTCAAAATGGCATCGGTAAGAAACCATTATAAAATCAAATTCAAAAAAATGGCTCCACTTAAATTTTGCAGCAACTAGCATCTGTAAATTAGAAACATCATGAAATTTTGAAATTCATCCAATTTTCAATATATCAGAATCAGTTGCAAGTCATAAGCTTGCAGTTACTTTCATGTATTCATCTCTCATTCCATCATTTCCTTTTAAATAATCACGCAATTCTCTATTATAAAGTTCTATACATCTTGTTCCTAAGGCTATTTGGATGATGATATGACCTACATTACTGATGACGGATTCTAGAGACATCTTGTTCGCTATGGAGATAAGCTTATTATCATGATTAATTGAATACTTTGCAGGAAACATAAAATTTTTGCCATAATTTGCTTAAAGAATGTCATAAAATTCATTCAAAAGAACAAATATTTTTCGAAATTGGCACAAGTGTTTGATGTTTCACGTGTTTCATAACTTCATGCTCTCTGAGACTCTAGCAATATCTCTACTATGACATCATCCTCTCTGAGACTTCCTTTCTCAAAAAATATACATTAAGCAGTTGCTTTAATTTTTACTTTTTTGGGAAAGATTCAGATGTAAATTTGACAGTTATATGAAATCAAATTAAGCTAGTCTAATGCCAACCATAACAATTGATGCAGCAATAAGAAGCTTGTAAATATAGAACAGTCATATGAAATCAAATTAAGCTAATCTAATGCCAACCATAACAATTGATGCAGCAATGAGAAGCTTGTAAATATAGAACTTAAGACATAATTTAACATTTTTATTGAATTAACTTTTAGCCCTCTAGTTTATGATCTAGCATATGCAAATTGAACGTCAGGTTCCTCTGGAGTGTGGATGTGTGATTAATTAATTTTGTAGAAGTCGTCTTCTTTTACCATTATGAGGCATGAATTTCTTATTTTGTTGACTTCTTTTCCTGATAAAATTTATTTTATAAAGCATAATATTGGCATCTAAGTGTTCCTGGTTTTGTTCAAAATGAACATAACCAAGAATCGAACTGTTGCAATTGAATTACAACTGCTCGCTGATTATATTTAGTTTAAATTTATCACTTATATCTTCTACTTTATACCATTATCAAATTATCAATCAACCTTCAATCCTCATATTTATTGTTTGCATTTAATGAAAGTAAGTCGTTAGTTTATCAAATGGTTTGTGATATGTTAATCTTTAAATTCTCATGCTTCATTTGCATAAACCAGATCATTCTAGTTGTACTAGGAATAACATTAACTGCCATGCACCAACTAGGGCATCGGTCATTCATTCAGTAGTAAATTAAGAGTTTATACAAATGAATATCACAAAAAATACATATAAACCCTACTAATGGAAACATTTACCTTAATAATAACAGCTACAATGCCTCTTCGTATCTACAAGCACATAAAGGACAAGCCATTTAATAAGAAAATAATGCATAGGTACAAAAGCAGTACAAAAACTAACAATAAAAAGTAACATTAATTTTAAATTACCATCTCTTCAAGAAGGAGTACTTGATCTTCCTTCCATAGATAAGCCAAAGAAACAAGTCCTAACCTTGTACAAACACTCTCCACCCTCAATCTTTGATAATCAGATGCAATAGCGCCAGATGACACAGCAGTCACGGAAGGAATTTGTTGTTTAACTGCATTTAGCAAAATAAACAAATCTTCAACTTCATCTCCTGGAGTGATTTTGTAGCTTAATTGTTGATTCCTACACAAATAAATATTCATTTGCCATCTTATAAAAATAAATGAATAATGTGCAGACCTTAAACATCAAATTGTTCTTCTGAACAAAAAAAAAAATGGATATGGAAAAACAGACTATATTTTCCACTGACATAAATTCAAAGAAAGTTCACACAATAAGTGTCCTAATGCGGATATTAAGAAAATTTTATCAAGTTTCCAACAACAGATGCATGCTGGAAACAGAAATTTCTAATCCCTATCACATCCGAGAAAATTACTCAAAAGAATCATACAAATAAGAAAAACACAAAGATGGTGTTAACTCGTTGTTTATACAATAAAACACCAAATTGAAGAGCTGAAGTATTAGATAGAACAAAATCAAATGGTAGGTTTCCATCAACGAAGAAAAACAATATGGATTCAGAAAACTAAAGCTTAATGACTTGGGTTAAAGAAATGTGTTGGACAAACTCAAACGATTAGATATAGGTTGGAAAAAACTCAAAGGAAAAAGCTCCAAACATCAATGATATAAACAACACAATAATTTTTAAAGCAGGATGGAGTCTCAACCTTGTTGATCCATGTATCCTTCGACGAAACAATGGTAAACCCATACATTCAGCATAGTCAATGATAATTTGGTGGCCAACCTATAGCAAAAAAGAAACAGAGTTTATTAGCACCTAAACAATTATTTCAACCTATATGAGACATTAATCTATAGCTCTACAATCTCACTAGTCCAACAAAATGATGATAAACTTCTCCTGACTTTTGATAATAACATGATTCAGAATGTACCAAAATGTCCCAAGAATAATCTGCTCATATACACTTTAATTTTATGCATCTATCAGCCACTGTATTATCATTTTCTGATTTGTTTTACAACGTGATAGATAAAGTTGTAACCTCAATACACTAATTAAGGAATTCAGCGACAAAATTATCTTTTGTTGTGTTATTAAATTATAAGGCGGATCTTCCAATTTGCAAGTGAATGTCTCAAACCATCAAAGTATTTGATTATGTCTATACAGGTGCATGAATCAACTGTGAATTCCCCTTCAATAAAAAAGGAAACATAGTCGAGTTAAAAAGTATTAGCAATTCTAAGATGCATACCACCCAAATCCTATGAATTCACATATCTAACAGCTATACTATGCTTTCTTACATTTATACCACCCAAATCCTTCATATCACATAAAAAATACCACTATTTTGACTTCTAAAAGGTGAAATACATTCTTTAATGCATAGGTAAGGTGGCATAAATTTAAAAATTAAGTTTAGGTGTTAGATATGTAAATACATTAGAATTGAGTGGTACGTATGCATGCAAATATTTCAATATATTAAAAAATAAAAATGAAGAAAACGAGAGAAGAACCTTACAGTTTGATACATGTAGCTATCCAATTCATCAACAGAATCATCGACTGGCATCAAATTGGCCAGTGCAACAATCTACCACCAGTCGAATCAGTTAACAACAAAAGAAAAATTAAACACGGAAAGAGAGAAAAATATCAAGGAAATAAGACAAAGCGATCGGAGTTACTAAAATGACCTCGTGGCCGAAATCTATGCACTTCATCATCGCGAAGCAGCTATCCTTCCCCCCACTCACCAGCGCAACGACCTTCATTTCAGCGAGTTACTGCTTTAGCACTCGTTTCTATAACTTAACCCTCCCTTGTCAGAGTGCGTATTGTAGCGCTAAGCGAGGGTGACTTCACTGTAAAAGAAGGGGATAGTACCCTCGGCTGACTAACAGCGATAAAGATAACGTTTGCGAGCGAGACGACTTTCACTTTTACTCCTATTGGTGGTAGGATTTACGAAATAAATCTTGCGTAAATCCTACCAAACAGTCGAAATCCTGCAGAATCTTAAATCCCTTTACTCCTCCGCTTTGCAACTGAAGCACGCGAAGGGGGTGAAGGACAGGCGGTTCACCTCCGCTTCTTCTAGGTCAACAAATCCTCTTATGCTTCGCACGCTGACGCCGCTAGCACGTCAACGCCTTCTCCACCTAGCTCCGGGCGCGGGTTCCTAACCATGCGATTTGGGATGGTTGGGAGAGAAGAAGAGGCCCTCATTATTTTTAGAAAGAATTTTCATGTATTGCTAATTTTATATTATTATTTATTGAAAGAATTCTTATGTATTAATAATTTTATATATCTAATATTTAAATTTGTTTTTTGTATTTATCCTATTTATCTACATATTAAGAAGCCTATTTCACTTCTCAAAAATTAATGGTACTAAATATTTTTTATGTGAATTAAAAGTTTCAAGTATTATAAATTGATGTTAAACATGTAAAATCATGATAATTGGGTGGTAAATATAAATACCTTATTATTTATTTTTTAATAATAATTTTGATAAATTGATATTATAAATTGTTTAGTTTAACTTTTTTTTTTTTAATTTAGAGGCTTGTCAATTAATTCTTATGGTTTTATGTTACTAATATCTCAACTACATAAAAGTATTAGTGATAGTTATTTCTTAATTTAATGTTCACTTTTTATAGTGTTACAAATCTTAAATGCTAAATAAATAGATGTATAAGAGTTATGTATTATGTATGTAAATTCCTCAAAAATTTATTGTGTAATATTAAATTTATAAATAACTAATTAATAAATTAATCTGGTTGCAAATTATTAAGCAAATATAATCAAGGTTAAATACTAATTAATATTAATAATAAGTAAGTTTTATTAGATTTTATGATTAATTTTGATTAAATCAATTTTTTTAGAAATACATTTAGTAAATTATGAATTAGAATATTAACTTATATCTACTATGGTTTGATAGAGTTTTTATAAATTTATTAACTATTGTTCATCATCAACAAATTTTTATCATATGATGCAAGTCTCGAGATATTTTTTAATAATAAAAATTCCAAGTTCAAATTCGGGATCATCACGAGTTCTTATTTCATCAAGTTTATAGTTAAACTGACTGTTTTGATAAGACAAACCCAATGAAGCCAAAATTGGTTCAATCTTAGTCAAATCAAGCCTCGATCAAGCTCTTAAATCACACTTAGAGGTTTTGAGTAGTTAATTGGACGGTCAAATGAACTCTAGATTTGACATACATAAGTCAAATTGAGTGGCGCAATGAGAAGAGTCTAATGAGCGTAAGCTCCTTTAATTTTGATGTCATAAAGGCCCTCAAAGCATTAAAAAATATATATGGTCAAAGGGGATTAACATGAATCACCCAATCAAGTGGTTGGGGAAGTTACTCTCCAAAGGACCAAAATACTCATCTCCTATAGCCTATAAATAGGCACCCTCTCTTTACTTGAAAGGAGTCAAATTCTAGTGTTGTTTTTGACTTAAAACTCGACAATAACTTCCAGCCTCTATAGTCACTGAGCACCACCTGTTAGCCAACATTATCCACCATCGGCCACCCTTTGCTCATCGTCGTCGACGAACTCTATTGTGTAACGATGTATCATGAATATTGTATAACGAAGTATCCCGAGTACAGAGTGACAGGGTAACGTGATTATTGTGTAAAGAAGTATCTCAAGTACGAGGTATTGAAGTTTCTTAGATGTATCCCAAATACTATGTAACGAAGAACAAATGATAACTTACAGTCGTGGTCGCCTATGACTGATGTATTCATAGTACGATAATTGTACCTTGACTCTTGACATTTTTTGTATATTATGTTTGAAAAAGTGTTGTACTTGATGTAACATTGTAACTCTTCTTTCCCAATAATGGCACAAGGGTCAATCTTTGTACTTATGAACCTATAAAAGATTAAGTTGATCGGGCTTGGCTCGATGATTTTTTCCCTTTCCGAATTTTTTAAGTAAAAAAATATCAGTGTCTTATCCTATTATTTTTAAATTATTTTTGTGTGTATTGGATCTTAGTACAATGCTTAGACATTAGATTTTCACTCTATCATCATGAATTTCTTACACGTAATAGTTTGGTGTCGTTTATAGAAAATTAAGTGTCATGGAACACTTCATCAATGATTGACAAGCATAATATGCTCACTACTCGCTTTAACATCAATTATTCTGAGGTACAATCTTGAAGTCCCTGATGCCAAGCCTCTACTTTGTTTTCCAATGATGCACATCATCTTACTAGCAAAGAAACCTCATTAGCACCACTTAAAGACCGTGGAAAGAATGGAAGAGTCTCAAAATGAGATCCTCCAAATTCTACACAAGGCTTGATAACTAATAGTTGTGCATTTTGGAGAGGGACAACTACCTTGAAATCCATTCACCATAGGTGCACAATTGACACCCACTCTACGCACCGAAGTACTTCGTAAATCTAACTCCTTAACACTACTAGCTTTACACATTCACCTCCCATCGCCGAGCGTCAAGCCTAGCAACACGCCTCCAACTAGTGTGGAGAATGGAGTTTAACCTCATAAAATTCATGATGAATTGCGATGTATAGTATGTGAAGAGTTCCTTGTGAGGGTTAAAAACTTTTTCTCGGTTCAGTCTAGTTCTTAAAAGGTTTCTCATTAGTTGAGACGATTCTTCAAGTCCCTATGTTATTGAGGTTTAAGATTCCAAGCATTGATGCTTATGAGGGAATGTTTAACCCATATGAACTCGTTGATTACTTTAAAATCATCATGTATATATAAAGAGTCTCTAATGAGCTCCTTTGTTATATTTTTTTCCTAAAACTTTTAAAGTTCAAGCATGCACTTCATTTTATTCACTTCTAAGGAGAAGCATCCATATCTTTGATGAGCTCACAAAGGTATTTGTATAGTAATTAATCATGAATCAAATGATTATCTCTAAACATTTTCAATCAAAACTCGTTAAATCCCATAAGTAGAGCCAGAAATATTGAGAAGTATTTTCTTAGAGGGATTACGTCCTGGTCCTTTTTACTCATCTTTGATGTGTGGGTCGATTCATCCATATGTTGAGCTCATCCATCATCTTAAGGCACAAATTGTTATTGATGAAGCTCTTAATATGAATAAAAAGTGATTTGAGACCCAATAAGAAAAGCATTATAAGAACCCCGCAGATACTTCTCAAGCACCATAGATGAATAAGTACAAGCAATGGAAAAACACTTGACTGCAGATACTTAAATCATGGCCAGAGAAAGAGTATACAATGCTTAACACATCACATGTCAATATCCTAATAGCGTTTCAGAATAAATAAGCGTTAAAATCACTACTTTTGTTGTGGCCAAATGTAAGAAATAAAGAATAGTTTTGTCACTTCTATTGAAGTCGTAGTCATAATATTGAAGCATATTTTTAGCTCAATGGGAGAGCAAAAGTTAATCTAGTGAGGGTATTGAGGTCAATTCATTTAAATCAAGAGCCCCTACACCAATAATGTTCTTATTGGTTAACAAGCCTGGAAGTAACAACAAGAGAATCTTTAGATTATACATGAAGTTGTAACAATCGTTGAAGGACCGTCGCTAGTCAAGAATGTTCTCATCTTTGCTTATGAAGAAACTTCACAGAAGAAATCTCATGTTAATAACTCCATCATTTTTTATGAATTTGATCTTAAGATTTGTTAGGTCCCTCACTAAGATTCTCTTGTTATAAGCATTGGAGTTAGTGACCTTTGCTACAATGTAAAAAAAATCCTAGTCGATGGAGGGAATTTAGTGTTTTATTATATTCAACTTTCCTTAGTTTGGGGTTAACCAGGGAAAAAATCTAGCATGTTGTTAGACCTCTCTACGACTTGATAATCTGTCCCAAATTATCAATGGGATAATTACTCTCCATGTTATATTGGAAGAATTTCTTTAGCAGATAACTCACCTGATTTAATTCTTTGTCATCAACTTTGAATCAACATATAATGAATATTAAAGACCTTTATAATCAAACTTTGGGTTTGTGATTTCTATATCGCATCTCAAGATGAAGTTTCAAACACCATCAAGAGTTTGCATTACACGTGAGGATCAAAAGGTAGCAAAATTGTGCTTCCTCTAACAGGCCCAACCATGTCCATCAGAAACTTTTATTATCAAGTGTTTTGACCTTTGAGATGAAGATATATCTGAGCGGGATTCATTAGTTGAAGATTTAATCTTTGTCTTCTTATCAAGAGAGCACCACTCATGGACTAGGCAGCTTTGATATTTGTTGTTTAGTAATTAAAAATGGACACTATATAAATCAAAATATGTTCACCTAGAGTGGGACGCATATGTCTGGGGTTAAACCTGAAGTAATGTTGCACTTCTTAAAGATTGACCTCACATATAAGTCAATCATCCAAAAAAAAATGAAATTTTGTGCAAGTAAGGAAATAAGTAATTGAACGAGAGGTCGAAATGCTTTTAAAAATAATTTTTATATGGGAAGTACATCATCTCACTTGGCTTGCAAACATTGTTATAGTGAAGAAGACTTGTAGAGTTTGGAGGTAATGCATCAAATTTATTGAACTTAACCAAGCTTGTCCAAAATGCAGTTTTCCTCTTCCTCATATAGATCAAATAGTTGATGCTACCTTTGGTCATCAAATTCTTAGCTTCATAGATGCTTATTTTGGTTATAACCATATAAAGATGGATTTCATTTATGAGGAAGCTTCTTCCTTCCAGATAGATAAAGGGGTGTATTGCTATAGAGTGATGCCCTTTGGGCTAAAAATGCTTATACATGTTGACCTCACATTTGTGAGGATCTTTCCTAAATCAACATCCATGATCAGGACATATCCTAAACCACCAAAATTGACTCAGACTCCTAGGGATTCTTCTATAAGTCATAAGACCACTATGATCATCAAATCTTTCTTGAGGAAGAAGTCTACTAACATTGACTCACTAAACCCATCAGGGATCCCTAAACTCTAAACTTTGGACCAAACCCTAATGTGTTCCCTTTTGACCTCAAAATTGAGTGACACTTTAGACAAACTAGATCAATAATGGTAGAACCTACTTTGAACTATTTTTAACCACCTTGGCCATTTGGTAAACCCTGGACCCAATGGTGACCACCTAGATCATTTGGTCAACCCAAGACCCAATGATCACCATTGACCATATAGTCAATCCAACATCATAGGACCAAGCCCATGCCCAAGTGAGCTCAAATGGTCAACCTTATGAAATTGGCTCGATTAATTAATTAATTCATTAACTAATTAATTAAAAAAGCCACTTCATAAAAAGCTTTGGCCCAAGGCCATCCATGGAAACCCAATTCCATCTATAAAAGCCCAACCCCATCCATGGAGGCCCAACCTTGAGGCCCATCAAGCTTGAGGCCCATCCTTAATGGGTTTAACCATGACTTAAGGCCATCCACCACTATAGGGTAAACCCATTAAATTTATTTAAAATCTAAGGAGCCATTATTTTTTACTAAGATCAAAAGCCATCATGAAGGGGAGAGTATATGATACTTCACTTAGATTCCACATCATTTCCCTTTGAACTTAGGTGGACTAGCCAAGCCAGCTCATTGCCAAGATGTTTTATCCACCACACCACCCCTCCAATAAGAAGGAAACCCTATCCTAAGCCACCTTCATAACTATACTTGAGCTCATAATGAGCACACCATGGAAATGGGGGAATTATTATCCACAGCCAAAATTCAATCCCCTTAGCTTCTCTAAGCCTCCTTGAGCCACCACTTACCTTCTCTAATCAAGCCACAACTCAGCCATCGCCTCCAATGGCTATTTAAAGCCATACCCGAGAGCTTCCAAGAAGAAGAGAAGAGAAGATAGAGCTCCCAAATGCTGTTGCACTCAACAAAGAAAACCTTCCCCATCCATAGAGCAATCAATCCCCCATAGCCTCAACCCTTGAAATCCATCAAAAAGCCTCAATTTCATACTTGAAAATCAGGAAAATTTTGTGGGTTTGCATATACCTCTCTGAAACTTCAACCTTAACCTTCTAAAATCTTTCCTAAGTTTCATGAAGGAGAACCCAATAAAAAATGGCCTTTCTTGTACGCTCTAACCCATTCTTTGGTCAAACTGAACCACCATTTCACCAAGAAAATACCTTTGCCTGACTTCATTTAAAATTGGACTAAGTAGGAGCTTCACAAGGACCAAGCGATCATTGCTATCAAGCTCAATTGAGGCTACTCCTCTTGAGATAAGGTTTGTGACTTAAACCCTAAAATCATGCTCAGTTTGGAACTTTATGAAGAAAACCATAACACCATGTATGAATAACCGTGTGGATGTGTTCTCCTTACTTTGATGAAGCTTTTGAAACAAACCCTATGAGATTCTATGCAGAATCGAGGGAGATATAATGCTCAGATCATGAACGGCTCTTAGGTGTTGGTCCCGTGGGGACCATGAATGCCATCCATTTCTGTGTATCAGAAATGGACGACTATGATTAAGTCGAACAGCAAAATCATCCGTGCGAAAGCCTTAAACTGCGGGACACCTCACCCGTCATGTGTGAAGCCTTCGCGACTCAAAATCTGCCATTTAGCGATTCGTGGACTCCTATGATGCGTTGGCGTCGTGCCAGATTAATGTGAAATTAGGGTTTTATTATTTAAATAAATTCAGAAAATCTTTAAAAATGCATATCATTGCAAAGAAAAATCATAAACATAAAAGAAAAAATATTCCTTAATTTAACAGCAACTCAGTAAAGTAAGGAGAAAATAACAAAAATAAAATTGAGAATTAATGAATTATATTTAATTTTTAAAAATTAATTACTCCCTGAATTAATTTAATTATTAAAAATTTATTATAATTCCAAAAATTCTAAAATTCACAAGGAATTTTCCTTTTACCCTTAGAAATTTCCCTCATTTTTTTAAGGTTAGGAAAACTTATAAAAATGAGATTCATCAATTTTTACCAAATTTTGTAATTATTTTCAAAAATAATTATAAAAAATTAGAAATTTGGAAATTAAAATTGGTATTAGTTAGAAAATCCTTGGAGATTAATTAATCTAATAAGTAAAATGAATTTTCCAATCATTTTAAGGGTTTAAAATAACAATTTAGACCTTTAGGGTTATAATTTGTAAATTCAAAATTTATAATTCAAACCAAGAACACTAATTTGGACTATATGACTTAGATTCATCTGATTTGGACATGAAATGTGATCAGATGTTGAGTCCAATAAGTTAAACATAATACACTAAAATTTAAATCTAGGTTTTCTTAATCAAATCTCCTTAAGCCTTACTTACATTAAACATAAGTGCATCTTAAACCCTGTTAGGTCTAAACCCCATTATACTTAATCAAATCTTTAAGCCTTACTTACATTAGGCTTAAAGTGCATCTTAAACCTTAATTAGGTCTAACCCTAATTAAACCTAATTAAACCTTTAAGCCTTACTTACATTAGCTTAATTAAACTTTAAACCTTAATTAGGTTTAACCCTAATTAGACATAATTAAATCTTTAAGACTTACTTACTTTAGGCTTAATTAACCTTTAAACCTTAATTAGGTCTAACTCTAATTAGACCTAACTAAAATTTAAAGCCTTCCTTACATTAGGCTTAATTAACCTGAAACCTCAATTAGGTCTAACCCTAATTAGATCTAATTAAATCTTAAAGCCTTACTTACATTAGGCTTAATCAACCTTTAAACCTTAATTAGGTATCATCTTAACTAGACATAATTAAACATTTAAGCCTTCCTTAAATTAGGCTTTGTTAACCCCAAAACCCTAATTAAGTCTAATCACAATAGACTTAATTGATCTTCTAAGTATTACTTAAATTACGCTTAAGTAACCTTAAACTATAATTAATTCTAAACCAAATTAGACTTAATTAATCTCTTAAGCCTTACTCAAATAAGGCTTAAGTAACTTTAAACCTTAATTAAGACTAAACCCCATTAGACTTAATTAGTCGCTTAAGTTTTACTTAAATTAGGCTTAAGCAACCTTAAGCCATAATTTAGTCTAAGCCACATTAAACTTAAATAATCTCTTAAGCCTTACTCAAATTAGGCTTAAGTAACCTTAAACCTTAATTAAGTCTAAACCACATTAGACTTATATAATCTTTTAAGCCTTACTTAGATTAGGCTTAAGTAACACAAAACCATAATTAAGTCTAATTCACATTAGACCTATTAGGTTTATTCTAAGCTTCAATTAAATTAAGCTTAAATCAACCATAAGCCTTAACCAAATTAGGCTTACCTTCAGTCCTTAAACTTAACCACTTTACCTCAAGTCTAAGCCAATTTAGACTTAACCTTAAACCTTATGTTCAACCAAAATTAAACCTAAGTGACCCTAAACCTTCGGTTTAACCAAAATTGAACCTAAGTAACCATTAAACACAAATTGAACTTAAATCACTTCAAAACTTAAAGCCCTAGTTTAGGTTTATTCAATTTATCTGGTACTGTATGTTAGGTTAATTCAATTTAACATGAATTAATCTAAAACACAAATGACCTAACAATTCACCTTAAAAGACACTAAAACTTAAACCTGAACCCTAAAATGTAACTTATTTTGAGAAGATTTTTTGGAAGAGGTAACCATGATTGCTAACAAAATATCTTTTAGTCACTTATGACTAATGAAACTACAAACTTAGTGACCTGGGACGATGGAACCATGAGATTATGATCGGGTCATCCCAAACAAAAATAAAAATAAATAAAAAACTGACAAAACTTAATCGGTTAATAAATATTAAACATCCTAAAATTTTCCAACCCCTAAAAATCCGAAAAGGCACTAAAACTTAAATGAACCCTTAATGAACAAAGATCACCAAACGCAACTTGAACCTTAGTGTTCAGATCTACAAATTTCTCTTAGACGACGAAATCTGTGGTTGCTGACCCGATCTTATATGACAACACTATGATGTATGTGTTTATATTCTTAATTTTTCCGTACTTATATTTCTTACTTTGTAACGACACCAAAAATTTGATTTCAAAGCAAATAAGAATGCAATTCTTATATTTAAATATGAGATACTACGCAAGTATACGTATTATTATCAAGTAATATAATACTTTTTGATCAAGCCCTGAATATCAATCCCACAGGGAGAATTTCAATCTTTAAATAAGTCAAAAGAAATTAGATAACAAAAATATACTTTACAACATATTCTTACTCAAATTATAGCTACTATCATAGGAATACTATCATAGGAATAAGAGTTTGATTATTTTTGGTAATTTTTTATAATTGAAAATAAAGTACACAACTAACTAAATTTAACTAAATATTTGTAAGATGAAGGCTATATAAATAAAATATCGTTTTCCTTAACATGAATCAGTAATTAGTATAAAAAATTGGTTGTGGAAGGATGTTAGTTGTGCAAAATAGGAGCAATTGTATTCTTTAACCTTACTAGAGATGCTATAAAGAACATTGACTAATTTAAAGTTTGAATAGTCTTGAAGATGGGTTAGGTCAGAAAGATACTAGCTCTCATTCTAGAGTTCCCTCTTCTCCCTCAAATGGGTGCTAACATCTCATATCAAAACCTAAAACTATAAATCAAATTAGGGGTTTTAGCCTATCACTCTAAAGTTATACCCTTCAAAGTTTATTTCCCTATTTATTTGCACTCAATCATATGAATTACATTCTCATCCATACAATCTCATTTAATTCTTACCATTGGTTGACTGAGACAATTCCATCACAGATTTTACATGTTCTCAAAAAAAATATTAACATCTTAATTGGCCAAATGAAGAAGTAAATGATATACAAGGTTTAAGATCATCACAATTTATTCAAACATTAAAGATTAATGCTTCTCACAACTTTCATCCAACACTTAATCACTTATCATTTTAAGGAAAAAGATAAAGAAAACTACTCAGAATTCATGGAGAAAACACAACCACACTTAAGTTTGAAAGTAGAAATCATGCAAACAAACAAGAAGTCTAAATTAAATCCAAATGTAGCCAAAAAGATAAAAACTTAAATCAAATCCTCCCCAGCAAAATCTTGAATTTCATTTGAATCTCTTCTCTTCTTTTCTCTTACAATACTCTCTGCTCACACACTAGAAATCCTCTTTTCTTCTCTCTAAATAATATCATAATTAATCTTTGAGAGAGGCATTGATGGCGTAATTATGGGAGCACGTAAGTGTCTCTCTAGGTCGCTATGGTGGGGTGGGGGGCTCTTTCAATTCGATCTAAGTCCTCTTTTATAATTTTCCAAATGTAGTTATGGGGGTGCGTAAGAGTCTCTCTAGGTTGCCATGGTGGGGTGGGGGGCTCTTTCAATTCAATCCAAGTCCTCTTTTATAATTTTCCAAAAGGTGCTTAGGTGTCTCTTCAAAATGTGTCCACATTCAATGGATCTTCCAAGAGTTACCTCCTTTCAAAAGCCAATTGAATGTATTTTTGTGTTCATTAACCATATCCCACATTTTTACCAAGAGTTGCTTCAAACACCTCTTAAAAAATTTGTCCAATTTCATTGAATCATCAAATAAATACCTCTCGGCCTTAAGAGCAAGGTATGTGGCACTTGGGCGCGACCTTCTTGGTTTTCCTGACTCTTAAGCGCCAGTCTGGGCGCTTAGGTACCACAGTTCTTTCGCACACTTTCTTCATTTTTGCTCCAAATTTGATCTTTTTTCACTCCTTTCATAATATTTCATCCATTTAATTGTACCTGAAAGAAAAACACACAAATACCTTCCATTAAAGCACAATAACCTCAAAAATATGTATAAAAATGTGTACATAATTGCTATATATTTTAGGTGTATCAGTTTCTCATTCCAGTCCCAGTTAATTACTTTTCAAACTATGTAGGTTTGAATACCCTGATGACCCCAAGACGACGGAGCCATAGACATCTTGACTGAGTTATCTAAAAATTACAAATTTAACCAATTAAATCAACAAGTTATAATATAATTTTATACTAACTTTGTTTTGCAGTATTGTTGAAGACATAAGGCAAGTTGTGCTTTAGATTTACTTTACAAGTTATTAGGGTGTGCTAACTCAGTTTAGCAGGGATGAAACTTTGAAGCTTGAATGGTGGATCTCAACAAAACAAAACAAAACAAACAAACAAAGATAATAAAACAAAATAAAATGACAAAGACAACGAAACAAAACAATATCACAAAGGCCAAAACAAAACAAAATGACAAAAATAAAACAAAACAAAACATTAAGGGTAGTACTTGATTCTTAAAAATCTATTACCTTTAGCACTGAACATTGTCATTTCTCTCTTCAATCTTAACACTTAAAACTTTTTAGAGAACATATGTGAACCTTAATTGGGAGTTTTCTTATACAGTTTTAACTGCTTAAGATGTAACTAACTATAGAAGATTGCTCTTATAGAAGAATGAGAAATTCAGAATAAGTATCACATCTAAATATTTGGTTATAGGATTTTCATGTGGTTTTCTTTGTATGAGTAACTGAGGAGTCAAAAACTTCAGAGTTCTCTCTACAATGTTTACCATAATGAAGTTCTCCCAACATTTTTTATTTTGTCTATTTTTTTTATTTTCATTTGCCTTTTTCCTCATTCTCTGATTTCTTAATATCTTAAGGTCATTTGTGTGATCTGAGAGAATTTAGAGATTAGGGCAATATAATAGATAAAATAATATGGTGACTCCTCAACAATAATGATAACAACATATGACACTCGAAAATCACAAAGAATTGGCAGCAACGACAGTGATGATCCGGCGGTGACTGTGCAACTTACCAAAATCTCATGAATAAGATTTTCAAAGACCTCATTGGACACACCATGGAGATATATATCAATGAAATAATGTTCAAGAGTTGGAAAACCTCTCAACATATTTCAAACTCGGAAAAATACTTTCATCTTCTTTGAGAGTATGGCATATGCCTCAACCCAATAAATGTTCCTTTAGACTCACAGTTCTCCCAACATTTTTTATTTTGTCTATTTTTTTATTTTCATTTGCCTTTTCTTTGTCAGGTAAGTTTCTCAAATTCATGATCACTCACCATGGATGTAAAGCAAATTCTAAGAAAATAAAGGTGCTCAAGGACGTGATACGTCCCAAAATATAAAAAAAGATGTAAAGGTTAAATAGATTGATTTTTGTTCTATCTCATTTTTGGCAAGATTAAGGGAAATATATTTCTTAATCTTCATTATATTAAGTAGCATTCCAATTACTATCTTTTATTGGATGGACAAATGCAAAAATTTTTTTAATAAGCTAAAAAAATACTTGGATTCACCATTTCTGTTATCAAAACTAGTGCAAGGTGAGACGTTATATCTCTACCTTGTAGTATCTGTATATGCAATAAGTTTAGTCCTCATGGAGGACGAGCTGAAGGTTTAATGAGTGGTTGTTTATTTTGGTAAAATCATTTCTAATAGAGAAAGCCATTATCCTTTGATTGATAATACAACCCTATCACTAATTCTCTTGGGGCAAAAATTATGTCCTTATTTTCAAGCCCATAATATTGGTGTCAACATAAACCTCTCTTTAAGGGCTATCTTACAAAAATCAGAGGCAACATTGAGGCTAATGAAGCATTTTGTAGAGTTAGGGTAGTGATATCGACTTCTTACTGAGACTTGATATCAAATGAAAAATAAATTTTATTTTTTTTTTGTGAAATTCATAATTCTTACCCATGTCAAGCTTTCCCCCCGCAATGTATTCCATATGGATTTTATATGTTGAATGAGTTTCTGGGAATTCTAAAGCTAGTGCCAAAGTTTTGCTTATTTATTCTAAGGAAAATATTATTAAGTATGAACTCCATCTAAAATTTTTGGTAACAAATAAGGTCACTAAGTATAAAACCCTTATCATTAGATTAATAGT
Source organism: Phalaenopsis equestris (assembly GCF_001263595.1). Classification (NCBI taxonomy): domain Eukaryota; kingdom Viridiplantae; phylum Streptophyta; class Magnoliopsida; order Asparagales; family Orchidaceae; genus Phalaenopsis; species Phalaenopsis equestris. The sequence goes on along the minus strand of NW_018165253.1, from coordinate 175,560 downwards.
CGTCATCGGTTGTGAGTTTCATGATTTAGTTATTTAAATTAATTCTTAGCTTATAGCTTCTCATGTAGAGGGGGACTTCAATAATCATAATCCATACATGGAACACTATCTCTCCTTGGTGAAATCGCTTCTTATTTTTTTTCAAACGTATTAGATAATTCACACCCTAAAAAAAATTCTCGGGTTGATGCCCTTTCTAAGCTATCTACTTCAACATTTGAAGACTATTACAAAAGGAGATATTTGTTTAGCAAAAACCCCTTGGGTGCAAAGCATGTTGAAAATATATATATATTTCTGCTATTCTTGGCCCTTAGTTTTAAGGAAATTAATGAACATTTGTGGATGAATCATATCATCTTCTTCTTTTAAAATGAGGCACTTTTTGAAGACACAAATGAAGCCCTATAAGATAGGAGGAAAGCAAAAAATTTTACTATCATAAATGTTTAACTTTACAGAAGGTCTTTAATTGTGGCATACCTTAAGTGTCTTTCATTGAATGATGTTGATTACATATTGTGAGAAATTTAAGTTAGGATATATTGCGAACACTTCATATGAAGATCACTAACTCTTAAGATAAAGAGATAGGGATATTACTGGCCAATGATAAGGCAAGATTCACTAAATTTCCTCAAGAGATGTGAAAGTTGCCCATTTTATTCTAACCTTACCCACATGCTGATGACAAAACTAATGCACTAAATAAATGAAATATATCATTAAATATTTTTCTATGGCCTCAAACCAATGAAAGTTCATGATTTTAGCCATTGATTACTTCTTTAAATGGGTAGAGCTAGAAACCCTATCCAAAATTACATAAGCAAATACTAAGCATATTGTTTGAAAAAACATAATTTATCACTTTGGTTTTACTTCAAAAGTCATTACTGATAATGGAACTCAGTTTATTGGAAATGTCTTTACATCTTTCTATAAGGATCTCCATAACAAACTCTTGCATACAGTCGTAGCTTATCCCTAGATGAATGGTCAAACTAAGGTCAGCAATTGTACCATACTTGAGGGTCTAAAATCTTGCATTGGAAAGAATGGGGGACAATTAATCAAATAACTCTCTGATGTTCTTTGGGCCTATCACATCAATTATTATAATCCAATTGGTGAAGCATGTTACAACCTATGTTTTTGGCATAGAAACAATTGTCCCAGCTGACATTAGAATTCAAAGCCTCAAGGTTTTCCATTTCAATCTTGATCTGAATGACGAGAAACTCTAATATAATTTGGATCCTCTATAGAAAACCCATTAAGTGTCCCTTCTCAAAATCACTTTGTACAACCCGATGGTAGCTCATTATTTTAATAGAAGAGTAAAACCTCGACAAATCTCTATTTGGTACTTGGTCTTACAAAGCCTTGAGGCTTCTGTAAAAGGCCCTCAATGCAACAAACTTTTGTCCCTCTTTGAGGGACCATACATGGCCACAACTATTGTAAAGCCTACAACTTTCAAGCTAAAAAACCCTGACTAAAAGAAAATTTCTTGAACTTGAAAACATAGAATCTTCATAGATATTATTTGTGATCAACTCAATCATTCTACTGTAGTTATGATTTTCTCTTTATCGGTGTTTGGTCATGAATTTATATAGGTATTTACTTTCCTTTATGCTTGATTTATTTTTCTATCAAAGTTTGATGTACTTCATGTTGTTTAAGTGATAAAGTTGTATTTTCTCCTGTACATACAAAATTTATTTGAATACAATTATGATAACATTCATTAAGAAAATTAAGGCAGCTTTGCAGAATCATGTGAAAACACCCTCATTGGGGGCAGTAAATTAAAAAGAAATAACACGAAAAAGTTGCTAAACATTAGCCTTGAATATGGTCGTCACCATATCTTTAAGAAAATGTATGGTCCATCTCGACTTATGCCCCATACTAGAGAAACAATATTTTTTGCACCATATTCTAGGTTTAATTTGTCCTAGGGGGATTCGATTTGACCTCTTTCATTACAAGCTACAATTGGCAATTAGATTCTTTGACAAAACAACTTATGATTGATAAAATATCCTTAGTGGATTTCTTTCAGCTTCTTACACTTATATAAAATATCCTCCAACTTACGGCCTATGATATGTCAAGAATCCCTTATAAGAAAAAATTTGTTTCATATCCAGTACCACAACCTAGAATGGTCAATATTATTTGAGTAAATCTAAAATGTTTTTGGTAACTCTCAACTTGCCTTGTAATATCCCAACTCAAGGTTGCACTGTGCACAAAAAAGTGAGTGGAATTCAACAAGTAAGATAAAAATTCAAAGATATGTGCTTCCATAAGGTGTAATGAGTTCAAGTAGATAAAGAGCTATATAAATATACACTAGCATAATGCACAAAAACTACATCAAACAAATGAAAAGCTATAAATACTAACACACTATCACAAAGTTCCAAGGTAAAACTACTAATACAAACATACAGACACAGGAAACTAATACACAATAATGTCATCCTCCTTGTTAGAAATACACTCACACAAGTAATTATCAACTTCTTTGCTATCTGAGCATGAGGATGGTTCCTCAGAGGCCTACTGGAGTGAGCCCCTCAATATCAACTCTCACCCAATGATGCACCATTGAGTCCCCTTAAAGAAACCCTGAATGGATCTTTCCTCGATGCTCTCATGCTATAACCCCTTCAGTTCAACTGTGTTGATGTCATCATGAGCCTTGAGAATGTGATCCCAAATAATGCTCCTAAAATCAACTAATTTCTTGAAGTCCTCTACTACATTTGAGCCAACTTCTACACTTCTAACTTCTTTCTTAAATCTCAATCTTTTATTTTTTTCATCTATTATAGACATCTTCACTCTCAAGTCTTTGAAGCTTTTGGTTCTATGACAATGTTAGCTTGTACCTCCACCATCTCCTCTTGGGCATGCTTTAGATTTTGATGCTGCAACAAAAGATAAGTCATCTTGGTAGACATCTTGGTGCTACACTTTGTTAGTTGATTTTCTAAGGCTGTGGCTTTTTCAACTTTAAAACTGTATTTTCATTTATACTCACCCTACAAGAATTTGATCTTAAAAATTTATGTTTTCCATTCTATCAAGGAAAATTTGCAACCTGCTTCAAGAGCCATATTTTTTGTTCTCTAAAATAAATAATTTCATATCATATAGATGAAATGGGCATAATATAAAGATGATTGACATATGCAAAAAAGACTCGCATATTCTTCAGTCTACTGGAACCCAGTGAATTAAAGATTTAGTATAATCTCCAGAATATAACTTTTCGAATAACTAGTTAGAGGTTTTTTTTATCTCATCACTCCCTTTACTTTACTTCAGAGGAAGAATCTTGCAGTCATTATCCTGCTAGGGCTAATTCTAAGGAATATTAGGAGCTGGTTTAAGACTTTTCCTCTCAAATTTCTTTAATATTGTAGCAAAATATTGTCTAGGATGGATGAAAACGTCTGTTTTGAACAAATATTTATCATTCACAATTTATTGATATATTGTACTGCAAACTACAGATCATTAAGGTCTTGAGATCTAAGCATCCGTAATATGTAATCCACTGTGATCTAAAGATGAATGGGGAGACCTTGCAGTTTCCACAAACCTTCATGAGCTCCCTAACCATTCTTCATAAGGAAAAAATTCAAAGGATTAATATCTTTTAAGATCCTTCATGAGAAGATCCAATACCTTACTTCTAAGGAATATATGTCCATGTGTATCGCTAATAAACCTGCTAATCTTAACTATGCTCCCTAATATCAAGTTAGCTCTGTGTCTTTTAAAGAAGATGATTAGCTCGATAATGATCTTCATTGCCCAATTAAAGAAATGTAACATGCTAATTCTAAAACCCTTATAATATCCATCAACATGTTTACCGATGAAAATAGTAGGCTGACTTGCAAAATTGCCTCATGAATTGTAATTTATCTTGGAGGAGGCTAACAGTCTCGATCGGTTGAAGTTGGCAAATTTACTACCACATTGCTTGAGATGTATAACTTCTTAAAAATAATATTAGAGCATTATATATAAGTGTTGATATTGCCTCCTCAAGATTGTGATGCTTCCTATGATTTTTGGGGGGTTCAGATTCCCCATACATTGGGATCCTTAAGAATAATCAGGCGCATAAAATATTCTATAGAAACCATAAAAATAGCCTAAAAGGGACTCCAATATTTATTAATTGTAACCATGAAATTAAGATAATAATAACTTAAATGGGACTCTAATGTTGGTCAATAGTAGTCTAGAAAGTTTGGTAATAATAGCCTAAATTGGGCTAATGTCAGTACCTTAGAAAGTAAGGAACCAACAATCAAAAGGAACTTCGAGGTTGAGCAACAACAATCCAAAAGAAAATTCAACACCTGCCTAAAGGGGGAAGGGACAACAACAACCCACGAGACACTTCAGTCAAAGGAGAAGAAGTATGCTTTCTTTCCCTCCTATTGAGCCTATTTTTAGGAGATAATTTGGATTTTGGGTGCCAAAATTCAATTTTTTTTTTATCTTATTGAAGGTTTGCAGTTTTATGAGCGCTCACTAACTTGCGCATGCACATTTGGGCAGACATAGGCGAAAGAG
>NW_018165253.1:153081-170939 GCF_001263595.1 Phalaenopsis equestris | reverse complement strand
AAAGAGTGTGCACATGGACTTGCATGATATTATGCATAGTTTGGAATGAATGGTACCACAAGTTATTTGAAACTACACAAATAGAGTTGCCCCAAACAACCCACATTGTCTTGCAACTTGCAAACTGACATGACCTGGCCAGTCCGTGCCACTACCACTTTTCAGCATGACCCAGTTCGCTCTCTCTCATGAAACTGCTTCACATGCACTCCACCAACCAAACTTGCTTTATTGTTTGCAGGTACACCCGTGTGACATATTTTGGCACTCGCAAGCACGCAAGCGAGCGTTTATGCAAACACCTGGCATGAGCCTACACGCCAGCTCACCCCCTCACACGTTGTTGCGTACCTGCTTGCATTCATGCTTGCTTATTGACTCCACTACATTTTTAGTGCATTATCATACTCATTTGCTCGTCCAGACTCATAAATGCATATGTGCATGTGAGAATTTAACACCAAACACCTCCCACTACCCTGCAATCACTGTCACCATTGGAGCAACTTTGTTCAAGTGTCACCATTTCCTTAAGACCACAACTACTTGGCCTCTGTGCACAATGATAATGACAACATGCTCCAATTTTTATGGAATACCCAAGAGATATCAAAATGCCTCAAAGTAAAATTTTTTTGTATGCCTTTATTTTTGGATGGTGCAAACATCAACACCACAAAATGGGAGGCAACGAATGCATCATAAAAAAAAAATTATCATCTAGTAGGAATCTCAACGTATTTTTGAATAGTTAATATTCCAGATTCAAATTCAAGTTAATTAAAGGTCTTGATTTTAGCTAGTTTTAGTCAAACTAAATGTCTTGACAATATGAACCCAATGAAGCCAAAATTGGTTCAATACAAGTCCAATCAAGCTTGAATCAAGCCGAATCACATTTAGAGGTTTTGGGTAGTTAATTGGAGGTTCAATTAAACTCAAGATTTGGCATGTCTATAGCCAAATTGAGTGTCTTGATGATAGGAATCTAACAAGCCTAAGCTCTCTCAATTCTAAGGTCATTAAGACCCTAAAATTATTAAAAAAAACTTTTATGATTAACGGGGATTAATATAGACCATCTGATCAGGTTGTTGGGAAGTTACTCACAAAAGGGCTGAAATACTCCTCTCATAGAGCCTATACATAGACCCTCACTCTTCACTTAGAGAAAAAAGAAGGATTTTAATTCTAGTTTTTGTCTGGAATGAAGCCTCGACGATAACTTCCAACCTTCGTAGCCATTGTCCATTGTCTGCCAATTGTAGTCACTCCCTTCTCTCCACCATTGGTGAATATGTTTCATAATGTTATATCCTAAATACTATGTTACGAAGGATCCTGAATATGATGTAACAAGGTCTTTTGAGTATGGGTGAATGAGATATCTTAACTATGGTGTAATGAAGTATTTTGAGTATGGTGCAGTAAAGTATCCCATATATTGTGCAATGATGTATCCCAAACACAGGATATTGAAAACCTGATGATAATTCCCAGGTTCGACCTCTTACAACCAATGTATTCTAAATACGATGACTTTATCATGACCCCTAACTTTTTATATACAATGTGTACAAATAAGTGTTGTATATGGTGTAACATTGTAACCCATATTTTGTAGCTGTAGGATAAGGGTCTATCTTTGTACTTACGAGCTTAAAGTGGATTACTTTGATTGGGCTAAGTCTTGTGTTTTTTTTCTTTTCGGTTTTTTCCACATAATAAGTTATGGTGCCTTTTCTTATCATTTTTAAATTATTTATGCGTGTGATGGATCTGTATACAAAACTGAGATGTTAAGTTATTACTCTATTGCCATGAATCTTCTGACACATTACTAGTATTAATAAATCCAAGTATATACAAATTTAAGAAAAAGATTAAATTAGCCTTAATAATTTAGTATTAATCAATAAATGTATTATTTGTGATTTAGACCACATAGAAGTTATGTATTAATTTAGCTTAATAAATGTGAATAACACAATTAAAACATTACTTATACCAATTCAACATCATAAATTATAATAAAAATCTTAATTAAAAAAGCTAGCTTAAATCTTGTAGCAAGTGGTCAAATATGATTCATCAAATTGTGTCAAATTTAACATTGACCATGTCAAAAAAAATTCAAAATGTTTCTGCCTCATGATTTTTTAATTTAAATTGTAGGAGTAATTAGATCCTACTTAATTTAAATTTTCCTCAAGTTGTTTGGAAGCACGATTATAATGTTATTTTTATATTATCTACTATTGCATTATGATTTTTATTTGAATCATAATACAAGGAATAGAGTGTAAGAAATGAGAGAGAGAGAGAGAGGAGTAAATAATAATACATATCAATTGTGTTGATCTTTCCCAAACTTTTTTACTAAAATTGTATATCCTTGTACATGAAATGATCTACTTATGTGTAAGGGAGAGAGTACAATATGGTGATATTACCTTTATCTCCCTACTTTAATGGTGGTTGTGTAGTGTGTTTTAGGTATTTTACATATATGAGCTTATTGATACACCTAAAATATATAATATTTTTATACATATTTTTATACTTATTTCTGAGATATTATGCTTTAATGAAAGGTATTTATGTGTTTTTCTTTCAGGTACAATCAAATGGATGAAAAATGCTAAAAGGAGTGAAAAAGGTTCAAATTTGTAGCAACAATGATGAAGGTGCAAAAATGAACTGGGGCGCCTATGCGCCAGAGAGCCACACCTAAGCACCAGGTACCGCACACCTAAGCACCAGACGTGGTTATTTGATTATTCATTAAATTTAGACAAATTTTTGAAGAGGTGTTTGAAGCAACCCTTGGTAAAAATGTAGGAAATAATCCATGGACACGAAAATTAATTCAATTGGCTTTTGAGAGGAGGAACTTCTAGAAGATTCATTGAATGGAGACACATTTTGAAGAGAAACCAAGGTACCTTTTGGATTTTTATTAAAAAAGAATTGGATCATCAAAGGAGAAGGCCAGCCACTAGACATCCATAGCCATCATTCATCCAATTAACCGTCGTCGCCGCCAGCCACTTTCTTTTTATTTTAAGTTTTAGTTTGTATTGTGAGTGAATGAAGAGAATTCAAAGGAACTTTAAGACATTTGGTAGAGAGGATTTGAGATAAGTGTTTATCTTTGTGACTATACTTGGTTTTAACTTAGATTTCTTGTTTGTGTGCATGATTTCTACTTTTAAACTCATGTGTGCTTGTGTTTTCTCCATAGATTCTGAGTAGTTTTCTTTATCTTTTTCCTTAAAATGATAAGTGATTAAGTATTTAAAGGAAGTTGTGTGAAGTATTAGACTTCAATGTTGGAAGAAGTTTTGATGATTTGAAACCTTGCACTTCATTTACTTCTTGATTTGACTAATTAAGATGTTAATACTAATTGTGAGAACATGTAAGATCCAAGATGGTATTGTCTCAGTCAACAAATAGCTAGAATCACATATTGATTTCATGAATGAGAATGTAGTTCATGAGGTTGAGTGCAAATAAGTAGGGAAATAAACTTTTCAAGGGTGTAGAATTAGAGGACTTTAAAGTGACAGACTAAAGCCCCCAATTTTATTTATAGTTTTAGGTTTTGATACAAGATGTTACCCCTAGATGGAGGGAGAAGAGGGAACTCTAGAGTGAGAGCTAGTATCTTCTCTACCTAACTAATCTTCAAGACCATTCAAACTATAAATTAACCATTATTCTTTGTAGCATCTCTAGTAAGGGTAATTAATATTATTACTTTTATTTGGCACAACACATTTAGGATACTTCCACAACATAATTTTTATACTTATTACTAAGGAAAAAGATATTTTATTTATATTTCCTTCATCTTGCAAATATTTAGTTAAGTTAATTAGTTGCTTACTTTATTTTCATAAACCAAAAATTACAAAAAAAAAATCAAATTTCCATTCCTGGTATATCTTAAGTTTAAGAAAGAATATTTTTCTTAGTATATTTTTGTCATCTAAACTTTCTAGTTTTTTAAAAAGTGCATACTGCAATCTTCCCTGTGGGTTTAATATTCGGGGCTTAAAAAATAAATCTTATATTACTTGTTAACGATACGTATACTTGCGTAATATCCCATATTTAATTATTATAACTGTATTCTTATTTGTTCATAATGGAAAACTTACCTAGCTTTTGCTTTGGATCATGTTTTTGGCTTTGTTACTAATTAAGAATAACTATTAAGAAATTAAACGTATAATCACATACATTGCATTTTACATCTATATAGAAAGTTGGGATCAAGTTTTTTGCGCCATTGCTGGGGAAGCAAAATTTAGAAAATTTTTAAAGTCTTAGAAAGCAAAAATTTCTATTTTTACATAGTCATATTTAAACTTCAAGATTTATTATAAGAATATTATAGTGTTGTTTTTATATTAAGTTCTTGTCTGTGTGTTTTTATTTTTATTTTATGTGTTGTATAGTAATGTATGCGTAGTTTAGGTTCCACAGAACTTGGGCTTACGATTCTGAATTAAAAAAAATTATTAGAAAAACTAAAAAAATTAAAATTATTGAAAATTTTCAAGAAATGATAAATCTACTTTCCTAACGGATTTCTTCTACCCATATATTATAAGCAATCATGATATATTTTATTGAAGGCTGAAATTGTATAAAAAATAATTTATTGACATTATTTTCCTTAGAAAGAGTAGTTGAACATTCTCTATTCTTAAATTTCTCTAACTCACCGTCCTAAGAAAATGACCAAAAGTTTCTTCTAAGAAGCACGTTTCTAGAATTGTGTGTTAATGTGTTAAATTTAAATATGATGGTGTATCAGATGGTGCTATAATACTTAGATTATTTTCTTTCTCATAATGGGATAAAGCTAAGATACAGTTACATTCATTATCACCTGGATCTATCAGAACTTGGACTGATTTAGAGATTTAGCACAGAAATTCCTTGCTAAATACTTTCCACCATCAAAAGCTATGAAGCTTAGAAATGATATTACATCTTTTTGTCGGTTTGAAGGAGAATCTATTTAGGAAGCATGAGAATAATTTAACGAATAATTTAAAGAACTCTTAAGAAAGTGTTCACACGATGCTATACCAGATTGGTTAATAATTTAAACTTTTTATAATGGATTAGTTAGATCTTTTAAATCTATTATCGATGTCGCTGCTGATAATTCATTGATGTCAAAACCATTTAATGATGTTTATGCTTTGATTGAAGAAATGACTACAAATAATTTTCAATGACCTTCTGAAAGGGTAAATCTTAAGAAAGTAACCAATGTTAATGAAACTGATGCTTTTGTCATGTTAGCAAATTAAGTTGCTGCAATTTCAAGGATGTTCGACCAATTTGGAATGAATTTTTCTAAACTAATTTCCATGATTGAAGAAATTTATTATGCCAAATGGTAGATTCTCAAGCATCACTAGAAACTTTGAATGCCATGAATAACAAGCAAAATTACCCATATTCAAATTATTATAACCCAAGTTGGAAGAACCATCCCAACTTTAACTGGAATCATGCTTTGAATGGTAGTAATCAATAATGGGAGAAAAATCAAGTAAACCCATTGGAAAACTGGAACAACCAAGGGAATAATAAGTATAAACCTACTTATCCCCTAAGTTTTAACAGTAATCCACAATTTAAGGAGAAGAAGTTGTTTATAGAAGAAATTGTGTTACAAATGGGAAATCAATTACAAAGTCAAGGAGCTACAATTAAAAATATTGAGAATTAGTTGGGACAAATAGCAAATTCATTAAGTAATAGATCCCAAGGAGCACTTCGTAGTAAAATAAAAGTAAGTCCAAAAGACCAGAATAAAGAGCAAGTAAAAGCCGTTCAACTTAGAAGCATAAGAGAATTGTAAGGTAGAGTTCAAAAGGAGACTAAAGTAGAGAGAGAAGAGTTTGAAGAGCCAAAAGAGGATGCTTTGACTTAAAATATCCACCACCTCCATTTCCTTAGAGGCTCCGACAAAAAAAGTTGCATAAGCAATTTTCAAAATTTATGGAACTTTTTAAGAAGCTTATAATTAATATTCTATTTGCTAAAGCTCTAAAAGAAATGCCAAGCTATGTGATGTTCATGAAGGATATTCTTAACAAGAAAAGGAAATTTGAAGATAATGAGATTGTTGCACTTAGTGAAGAGTGCAGTGCTATAATTCCGAAAAAGCTTCCTGAAAAGCTTAAAGATCCTGATAGCTTTACAATTTCATGTATAATAGGAGATAGATTTTATGGGAAAGCTTTATGTGATTTAGGTGCAAGCATCAACCTTATGCCATTATCGATATTTAAATTTTGGATTAGTAGAAATAACCCCTACTACTATAACTCTGCAGTTAGCAGATCATTCAATAAGATATCTTAAAGGAGTTATAGAAGATGTCCTAGTGAAAGTGGATCAATTTATCTTTCCTGTTGATTTTATTGTATTAGATATAGAGGAAGATAAGGAGATACCTATCATTTTGGGGAGACCTTTCCTAGCCATAGGAAGAGCAATTATAGATGTGCAGAAAGAATAATTAACTATGAGCGTTAATGATCAAATAGTTACTTTTATTCAAATAATTACTTTTAATATTTCCAAATCAATGAAATACCCCGCAAAAGGTAAAGATGATGAATGTTATAGAGTGGGTGTCATAAGATATTTAAGTGAACGCCATTTCAAAACAACTTATGAAGAGAAATCTGAAATGAAAGAGTTGGAACATGAGCAAGAAGAGGAATTAGATCAATATGAAGATTTATATATAGAAGATTCAAATTATGTTTGACAAAGTTTTGAGGTTTTGGACATGACAGAAAAAGATACATCTTTTTGTCCATCAATTGAAAAACCTCTTGAGCTTGAGTTGAAGTTACTTCCTAAACATTTGAAGTATGCCTTTTTTAGGTGATTCCTCTACATTACATGTTATAATTTCCTTAACTACAAAAGAAGAAGGGATTTTGATGAAAACTTTAAAGAGTTACAAGAAAGCCTTTGGATGGACAATTGTTGATATAAAAGGAATCAGTCCTTCAATTTGTATGCATTGGAAGAGAACTGTAAACCCAGGGTTGATCCTCAAAGGAAATTGAATCCTATTATGAAAGAAGTTGTTAAGAAAGAAATTTTATAGTGGTTAGATGTTGAAATTATCTACCCTATTTCAGATAGTGCATGGGTTAGTCTGATTCACTTTCATTCCTAAAAAAAGAGGAGTAACTGTGACTTTAAATGAACATAACAAGTTAATACCAACAAGATAAGTATGATGATGAATATGCATTGATTATAGAAAATTAAATTTTGCTACCAGGAAAGATCATTTTCCACTACTCTTTCTAGATCAAATGCTGGAAAGACTACTTGGACATAAATACTTTTGTTTTTTGGATGGATATACTGGTTATCACCAAATACAAATAGCTCCTTCAGATCAAGAGAAAACAACTTTTATCAGTTCTTATGGTACATTTACTTTTAGAAGAATGCCCTTTGGTTTATGTAATGCACTTGCTACATTTTAAAGATGTATGAATGCTATTTTTTGTGATTTAATTGAAAAAGGGATTGAAGTTGTTATGGATGATTTTTCAGTGTTTGGAACTTCATTTGAATCATGTTTAAAACATTTATCAAAAGTTCTTAAGCGCTATGAAGAAACAAATTTATTCCTTAATTGGGAAAACCGCCAATTTATGGTAGCAGGAGGAATAGTTTTGGGAGGAATAGTTTTGGGACGTTTTGGGACATGAAATTTCAGAAAATGGTATGGAAGTAAACCCTGCAAAAATTCAAGTGATTACTAGTTTACCTCACCCAACATGTGTGAAGAAAATTAAGAGTTTTTAGGGCATGCTGGATTCTGTAGGCAATATATTAAAAACTTTTCAAAAATTGCTAAGTCTCTATGTCATTTATTTGAAAAAGATGCAATTTTTAATTTTGATAAAGAGTGTATATAAGCTTTTGAATTATTAAAAGAAAAATTAGTCACTACACCAATTATTATTTCATCATATTGGGGAAAACCTTTTGATTTTATGTGTGATGCTAGTGATTATGCTTTTGGAGCTGTTTTAGGACAAAAGCATTATAAGATTTTCATGATTCTCTACTATGCTAGTCGAACTCTTAATGAGGCCCAAATTAATTATACCACAATTGAGAAAGAGTTATTAGCAGTAGTATTTACTTTTGATAAATTTAGATCATACTCAATTGGAACTAAATGTATTGTGCATACAGATCATTCCGCTATTAAGTATTTAATGAAAAAGAATGATGCAAAACCAAGACTTATAAGATGGATTCTTCTTTTGCAAGAATTTGACTTTGAGATAGTAGATAGAAAGGGAGCTGAGAATCAAGTTATTGATCATCTATCCAGACTTGAATTAAAGAAACCACTCAGTTTTGAAAAGGAAATGGATGAACATTTTCCAGATGAAAAATTGCTCAATGTTAATGAGTGGTTTCTTTAATTCATCTTAGTTGAGGAAATAATTCTCCTTAATACTGAGTAAATGGTAGAGGTGGTCTTTTTATATTTATCTTAGTTGAGGAAATAAGTATTTCTAATTCCGTAGGTAGTTTTTCCATTTGTCTTTTAATCTCCTTATCCGCTTAGTTGAGGAAATAAGTATTTCTAATTCCGTAGGGAGTTTTTCCATTTGTCTTTTAATCTCCTTATCCGCATCTCTCAACTCAAAGTTCTTTTGAAACATTTCCTCAATTCTCTTCTAAATATCAGTTCAATAATTTCAAATTGCTCATCATTCATCTCCTTAGGATTTATTCAGAGTCACTAGGTAAAATCTCTAGGGGGTAATTGTTAATTGCATTAATAATCTGCCCTAGTTGGTTTTTTATATTCCTTATTGCAACCTCTTGATTTTCCAACTGTCTCGTCATTTGAATCGCAATCTCTTCAAACATTAATTCCGTCTCCTTGTCTTATGGGTTGAAGTTAAATTGAGGAGAATTATTAATTGATTTAATAATCTGCCCTAATTGGTTTTTCATATTCCTTATTGCGGTCCCTTGACACTCCAGCTCACTCTTCATTTGAATAACAACCTCTTCTAATAAATCCTTCTCTTCATTCTCGGGGTTGAAGTTAAAATTATGAGGAAAAGAAAGTTCATTATTATAATAGCCATGATTATTCCAATTATATTTCTGATTAAATTGATTTTCTTCCCAAAATTGGTTTTCTCCTCTAAAATTATTATTCCTGTTAAAATTCAAATGATTTTCCTAACCTGGATTTTAATAATCGGACTAAGAATTATGTATCTCATGGTTAGTTTCAATCCATTGTCCAAATGAATTTTCCTTAATAATTGGGGTTAGGATATCTTTCTATGTATTGATCCAATTTCCTCTCAATATCCGTAAACTGAGAAATTAAAATTATAAGCATATCTTCTTGAAAATTTGCCTCTCTTGGGGTTTACTCTTTCAAAGCAACTAGCTTTATAATCCAAATCTGAATGTTCATTATATTGTCGATCTGCCATCTTTACATTAAATTCATGGTAAATTCATGGATTCTTTTCATTCTTTTCTGATTCATCATCCTCATAAAAGTTCTCTCTAAATCAGAGTCATAAAATCCAAGGTCTGTAACTCCTGAACTACGCATAACACTACGCATAACACTTAAAGACATAACTAATAGGATAGATATCAAAAATATTTTTTCTATTTTTAATTTTCTTTAAAATAAACAAACATTAATTAAACACTCTATATAATAATACTATAAATTCCAAATCTAAGTCTTAAAGGTTTAACTAAAATTCTCCTAAAATTCTTACTGAAGCTTCTCCGGCAACGACGCCAAAAACTTGATGTGCCCCTAGCGTATGCTATTTTTTAGCGTGTTTTATGTCAATTTAAATACACAGTAATAGTGCCAAGAACTTGACCCATCCCAAAATTACGCAGTAATTTAACTTTTCAAAAATATAGTAAAAAACTTGACCTAATTTATATTAATTGGTTAATGTAAAAAATTAAAATATTTAAAAAATATATAAAACAGTTCACACACTAGTGGTTCTACGGAAGTGCGTATCGCTTCAAGTAATATAGGGTTTTATTTAAAAACCCCACTATAGGTTCTACGGAAGTGCGTATCGCTTCAAGTAATATAAGGTTTTATTTAAAAACCCCACTATAGATCCCATGAAGAAGCGAGGTAAGAAATCCTTTAGGCTGATTCTAGTCTACTACTATAAGCAATTAGTTTGGAAGGTTGATTAAGTGGTTTTAATGTATGCTAATGAAATTAAGTTTAGTAAATTAATTTCTAAACTTTAAAATTAAATTTACTAAGACTAAACAAAGTTTTGTGATGAAGAGTTCAAATTTAAGAAAGTATCCTTCCCACTACAATGATTTTTTTATTAATGATAGAGATAAATGGTTTGAATTTGTATTGTGCCAAATAGGAACAATTTTAATTCTCTACCCTGATTCAGTGTTATAAAGAATAATTGGCTAATCTCAGGTTTAGTTTCTAAATCCGTGGTTAGTTTCCTTCCCCTGAAGGCTAACTCTCGTTTTAGTTTTTAAACACTAAGACCAAATGGGGGCTTTAGCCTGTCACCCTAAAATCTCTAATCCTTCGCCCAATAATATATTTTCCTATTTATTTGCACCCAATTCCATGAATGAAACACTCCTTCATAGAATTGAATGTGATTCTCACTTTGTTGTAGAACACATACTTCATTTCCCGGATCATATGTTTCACAACAGATTTTAACATTTTAATTGGCCAGATTGAAAATTAAATTAAGAATGGAGTGGAAAAATCTTCATAATTTATTTTATATTTTAAAATGACACATCTAAATTATCTCCTCATTCATCATATCTCAGAGTAGGGAGAAAGTTAAGGAAGTCTACTCAGAACTCATGAGGAAGATACGACAAAACACAGATTTTATATATAAAAACAAGTTTACAAAGTAAACAAATGAAAGAACACAACTTATCTTAGAATCCTCCTCAAGCAATCCCTCGAAGTTCTTTTGTGGCACTTTCTCTCTTTACATTCAACACTAAATTCTCTCTTAGAAGTGTAATGAAGAAAAAACCTCTCACATTCCTTCTCTTCTTACAATTCTTCAAGAAAATCCTTCCCACACACAAGAATTTACTCTACAACACACTCACACACACTCACGCACACACACACACACACACACACACACACACACACACACACACACACACACACACACACAAACCCCCACACACGCACGCACAAAAGCCCAAACATGCACGCCCATGAGAGGGGCCATGCCATTTTTTTTAAAGAGACACAAATTCCCTTCTTTTTCCTAAGAGGCAAATCTATTCATCCAAAAGAGATGACTCTTCATTTAAGAGAATTCTCTAAGTGTCAAGATGCATTGAATAACTTCATGGGGTGTTTGAATCACTTGGGAGCCTTCTAGAACATCAAAATCCGCCAAAAATCGGTTCATAACCGTCTCGAGCACTGTTGGTGCCGAGGGTCGTTGGTGCCACTTTTTGTCACTTCTCTGGACTCGGGCGCTGTCGACGCCGGTCTGCAGCAGCTCTCCTGTTTCGCTCAATTTGGCTCTGTTTTGCCCCATTTCAGTTGTGTTTCGTTCATAATAGATAGACCTAAAAAATAAGAATGAAAATAACCTTTCTTTAAAGTGTAATTTCATTCAAAAATGTCTGAGAAGTGTAATTGAGATTTAGCATAGAAAGACATATCGAAATGTGTCAGGATAGAATTTTCTTTCTTGCTTGTTTTTGCTCAAAATTGCATCATTTTTGCTTCTTTTTTCCAAAACTCCATTTCTTATCTCTGAAACCAAAATATGTAAAATATCTTCCTTTAAAGTGTAATATCATTAAAAATCATTAAAATTAAGCAAGAAATATATATGAAAAAGTAGTCATTTTTTAGGCGTATCACGTTTCAAGTAATATAGATTTTTTTTTTAAAACCCTAGTATTAATCCCATGAGAAAAGAAGAAACTCTTAATATTGACTTGCAAAACTCTATCTAAATTGCAAACAAAAATTATAAGAAAATAATATTAAAATGTTGGTAACAGTTTAATACTTAATTTAAGCAGGAAGTAACAACTAAATTTAAAAGTTTAAAAAAGTTCAAAAGACTAATAAATTATAAAAATGAGTTTGAATGTTATAAAATGATCTTTCTCTTTGCAAAGAGATGTTAATCAGTGTACGATTTAAATGATGAAAAGGATAAAATGATGTATTGTGTCAAATAGGAGAATTCTTATCTTCACCCATTCTTGGTGCTAGCAAAGAACATTGGCTAACCTAGAGTTTTTCACCAGCTTATGTAGTAGTGCTGAGTAGATTCTGGCCTCTCACTTACATATTTCCCACAATGCCCTCACTATCCAAACTCTAAATTGAATTGATAAAAGAATCTAGTTTGTAACCCTAGAAACATCAATTCTACGCCCATCAAAACTTATCTCCCTATCTATTTGTACTTCCCTCAGATGATCGCAACAACTCTGCCCAAGTTGAAATTTGGTACTCACTAGTTGGTGAAATCATAGCCCTCTTAGGTCATTATGTTTCTCAACAGTTTTTAACAATACAAATGGCCAGCTTGCAAAGTTAATAAAGAACTAATGAAAAGACCATCACAATGTTTTAAAATAAAAAGAAATCTTCAAATCATTCTCATCCTACAAGATTAATTTTCAAATTCAAGGAAAAAGAAAGGGAACTACTCAAAATCCATGGAGATAAAATAAAAAACACATGATTTGTATTGAAAGCCAAGTCTTACAACAAAAAATTAAACATAAATATAAGATAATTATCTTTATGTCTTCTCCCCAAGAAAATCCTAAAGTTTTCTTGAAGCAATCTCCAAACTCTTACGCAAAACAAAGACTCTCACTCACACACTCACACTCACACTCCCAAAAATATTCTCTAAAGACTCTAAAAAGACTCCTTTTTCATCCAAAATTTGGCTCTATTAATAGGTAACTAAAAATCATCAAGAGTCACTTTAAGCACCACTTCAAAATTTGGTCAAATTCAATGGATATTCTAGAAATTTGGTTACTGAAGCTATAGCGCCAGTATGGGGCACTACAGTTCGCAGCCCCCTCGATACTTGGTGCTATAGCGCCAAGGGTGGAGCTATGACACCATAAAAAATCTTTCATTTTGCTCCATTTTGTCCTCATTTTATTTAAATGTTTTCTTTTTTTTCCAAAGTCCATTCCATGTACCTAAAACTAAAAACATGTAAAATAACTTCCTTTAAAGTACAATATCATAAAAAAATATGCATAAAATGAGCATGAAATGTACACTAAAAATAAGTAATTTTTAAGTGGATCAGCGAAGACTAGTTTTGGTATTTTCTTGGCTCCCCAAGGACTAGTTTGGCTCACCAAAAGTTGGGAAAAAGGGTCAATGACCAAGGTCCCGTGTGACCTCAGTCATGGAGAAGTGCATGGTTTTGTCCTCTAGTGATTAGATTTGACTTCGGTTGTCTTCTAGTGTCACACACATGTCATGGGGGGTTGACTTTGGTCATGGGTAACCCATTAAGAAAGAGCTAAAGGCTTCATGAGCCATGGGCTTTGGGTTGGATTTTATGGTTTTGGGTTTAAGTAAATGGGTTGAGTTTGCTCAAAACTTAGGCCCTAAATGGAATGTCATAACCCCCTAAATTAATTAATTAATTAATTTAATTATGGGGTTAACCCCATTGTGCCAATTGGGTCCACCACATGGTGTAGTGTCATGACCATGCTGGGTGAGGCACAATTGGATGGGAATGTGGTCAATTTCTCAAGCTTTTGACCAAAGTTAGTTGGTTTTGACTATCCCAAGGTACCACCAAATTTTGGGGTCAAAAGGGCATATTAGGGTTTAAGGTGATTTTAGGGTTTGGTGGGGTTAGGGAGGCCTTTGGTGAGGCTAGGATCAATTTGGGTAGATCCTTATCCCAAAGCAAATTTCATAATCAATGTGGTTTCTACAGTTCATAGGAAGGCCCCTAGGGTTTTGGGTTGATTTTGGTGACTTAGGGCATGTCTTACCTATGGGAGTCAATTTGGGTTCCTTATCTGATCAAAACCCTAAGCCATCCCAAACAAGGGTTGGGGGATTGAGCTTGTTTTGATGAGGCCCAAGAAAACACAACACTGGTCTAAGGTCATGTGCAAGCATGTGGGGTGAGTCCTCACAAAAGTGAGGTCAACAATGGTGCAATTTATGATTTTGGGCATGACGTTGTGACATCATACCCAAACTAAATATCAATATATAGGGTTTGTACCCTATAGTTTAGTACACCCAAATATTTGGATAGAAGAAACATGGAACCTTATTCTCATCTCTTTTTATAACCTTCTTGTTCTATTTGGAAGATTCCACACCCATCCCCCAAAAATGAGGATATGCTAGCCTAGAGTGGATGAGTACCATGCATCCCATTTTCTGAGTGCGTTAACATAAGAGAGGTACAATATCTCATTAACATCCAAAAATATTATTCCAGAGAGTGTTTTATCCTTGCCCAAGGGCTTCATTAAGGTTAAAATTTGGTAAGGAAGCCTTCATCACCAAACCCGATGAGGCCTCGGTGCCAGTTGTCCAAAAATTTATGAAAAATGCTAATGAAGCCTCATATGACATAGTTTTCATCCAAGGGATGTGGGTCTTCTAAGAAATCACCTCCATCAACAACATATTTGGTCTTGTCAGATTCAAGATTGATGACTACACCAGCTTATTGAATTTTTTTCTTAAATTTTGTATCATCCTCAATGACCTCAGCTTAACACTAAAGCTCATTGATATGAGTGTGATGAGAAGCACCTGGACTACGTTATAGGGTCCATGACATAGATTTCAAAGTTTGAAACCTCTTCATTTTTAATTTTTTATTGTCGACTCACATGCGAGTGAGTTCACTCATGATTTTGCAGCTCTAAACTTTGTCATACATCATGAGCTCATGATAGGCATTGCACACATCATTCTGAGTTCCCTATGCAACATGGCTTAGAATAGCACAAACATCATAAATGGCTACTTAAAAGTGATCCAAGCTCTCAAGGTAGAGGTGGGTATTTAGTTTGTGGCTAGTGTAGAGCAACTTAACCCAAATAAGACCATTTCAAGGCTATTATTTACACCTTCTAGGGAGGAGGCCCAGTCACCCTCATCGAGCCTTCTACTCGCCACCCCTACACCATTAGCCAGAGAGTTTAAGGACTGGAGGTGAGTGTTGACACTCATGACCATAAAGTCACTCGCATGGAGCACCAACACCATAACCAGTTCAACTAGATGACTATGTTGTTGGACCAGTTCTTTTTCAGTGGCAAGGTTGGTTATGCTTCACCTCCCTAGTATTCTTTCTTCTAAATGACATAGCCAAGTGGCATGGCGGTTGATGACAGTGGAGATGTTGATGATGATGATGATAGGTACGTGAGTGCTGACTTGTAGATGTTCCCATAATCCCCTCTTTTTCCTAGAGAGAGAGAGAGAGAGAGAGAGAGAGAGGTGTTTGTTGTAGCTTCTTTTCTTCCCTATATTGAATTGAGAGTGCAGACCCCAAAGTGGTAATTATGTTTTCTTCTTATGACTGCACCCCTTGCGATAGGTTTGACTTTGGCATTTCTTAGTTGTACCCCTCATGAGGGGTTTCAATATTATCTATGTTTTTGTTTCTCTATGAGGGGGTATTATACATATTATGATTGTGCCCGTACAGGGGAATCATGTTTGAACATAAGAGAGGTTGTGTGTCAAGAAACATGTTTTTTTAATATTAAATATATATGTTTATTTGAAATTTGTGAAATTAAACCTTTTGATTGGAAGGGTGAGGTGAGTGTGAAAATCCAACTCAGTGTCCCAACATCACTCAGAGTGCCCTAACCCAATTGTTAGACCATAAGCAAAGATTAACATGGCATATTTCACATAAGTGGCTCCACAATGCTTGGTATGACATCGTGGCACCCTTGTCAAACTATTTTCAATGTCAACCTTGATGGAACAATTATTGTTGTCGTGCCTATGTGGAAATGACCCATATTAAGGAAAACTTTTAATTGGATAATCATCTTTATAGTTGCACACCTGGAACCTACTACATCAACAACAATGTGATGCCTCACATTGCACTACAGTGCTAGACCATGTTAGTTTCCATGATGACTTCTAATTAGATGGCCTCCATGATTTCTGTTTCATGTCATTTGCCACATCAACAACACTATGATGTTATAGTGCAGCGTTTTGGTGCCATGCTGACACCCATCATGTTTTGAGCCATGAAATATATCTTGTCGGCTGATGAGACACCTAACATGTTAGCAACACCTAGGAGATGTGCCTAACACTACGGTGGCCAACCAAAATATTGCTCTATAAAATGGATAGCCTTAAGCTGCCCCAAGGGTTAAATTTTTGGGTTATAATCCCTAGATTTGTTGAAGCATCCAACCATTGGAAGATTAATAATTTTCATTCTTTGAGTGTGTGAGAGGTCTCTTCCTCCCTTCCACTTAGGATTCAATCACCAAGGTTAGAATTTTTGAATCTAATGAACTCTTTGAGCATCCAAATGTTTCAGGTTTGGTGATTTAAACCCCTTTTTTTAATTGTGAAAGGACCAAAGAACTTCAAATTTTCCTCACTTTGCTTCCTCTTCCTTCTTGTACCATTGTTGTGCGATCAAAGTAGTCCGTAAAAGGTGCCAGTCAGAGATTTCAAAAGCTTGAGGACTTCTTTAACCTTTGTGTTGGTGGATATCTCTTCATCCCTTGCATTATTTTTTTTCTCTCTACGGCTCCCAGGTCTGTGTTAGAGACGTTAGGGTGGGCCCTAGGCTAAGTTTTTGAATTTCCACTACTTAGCATCCTCACAAGTGATACCTTTGAGATTAGGGCCCTTGGTTATGCCTCAGATCCATGGTATCTTCCTTTGGGTGACACAACACCATATTCCTTTTTTAGGATGAGGGGTATGTTAGCATCATTTCATGGCAAGTGACTGTATGACATTGCCCTTGGTAACTGTATGACATTGCCTCTGTAATACTGAGGTATTCATACTTAATTTTTGGCTCAATCCTAAGATATTGTTGTACAACACAACAGTGTTAGATTCATGGGACCCTCCCATGATGTTGTTCTCAATGCCATGGCCTTGAGTGGACTTTTATTTCACTTAGACTAACATCTTCATGTTATTTATGGCAGTGCAATATTAGCCCTTATTTTATGGTTTGATGTTACTGTTGACCTCACTTTTGGTTGAGATCTCGAAACTTCTTTAGTAGCCTAGATCTAGCCATAGGACTTTCCTATTGACTAGTCTTAGAAAACTAGAAAAGGTATCCTCACCATTAGAAATTCAAAATTCTTCTCTTTGCTCAACTTGAGATTCCACATATTGGTCCTAACCTCTAATGTTTAGAAGGTAAGATCATTATGGGAAAGCTCAAGAAGAGTTCTTATAGGGTTACTTGGTCTTAGGATTGACCCTGGGTGTTGATTTGAAGCTAAGGTACATTATACCCTTACTATATCTTCACAATACACTAATTAAGATCAATACATGAGAGCCCAAAATGGGGATTTCATTGATCCATGGTTCATTTAGAATGGATATCTATCCAATTCTATTTGAAATGCCTAACTTGGTCTTTTGCCCCTAGGCACCTCCAAATTACTTAATTGCCCTTGGGACCCAAATTTGGCCAAAATTCCCAAATTTTGCCAAAATACCCAAAATTGATCAAAAACTCATTCCAAAC
>NW_018165253.1:151903-152275 GCF_001263595.1 Phalaenopsis equestris | reverse complement strand
GCACCTTTTTGGAACTATGACCAAACCCAAACCAATTGAGCTTGGTATGATCAAATGAGCCTTGCCATGACTCACCTTAGACCCTAGAGTTGAGTTCCAAGCCATCCATTAACCCATGGTTAACCTTGATATTTATCTCAAAGTTAGCCCAACTTGGCCTTTATCCTTAGACCCTAGGGTTGAGTTCCAAGCCCAACATGTATCTTTGCTGCCCATCATAAGCTTTAACCATGGTCCAAACCTTGGTTAGCTACCTTAAACCAAGCCAAAAGCCCAAAATCGTGAGCCCCCACATGGTTAAAACCCAAATTCATGCCAAGGGGCCACCTCAGCTCAAATTGAGCTGAGGGCCCCTCTGCTTGACGGCTCACG
>NW_018165253.1:151212-151490 GCF_001263595.1 Phalaenopsis equestris | reverse complement strand
TAGGCTTTACACCAGAGCCAGAGGCTTCATCCCTAAGCTCTTTGGAGTATAACGAAGGTGTGAAGAATCTCTGATTGAGGCTACACCTCTCGGAGCAAAGGTATAACTCACTTACTCCTCCGAGTCTTCGCGAGCTTTAAGTTTATAATGACTTGATTTCATAGCACCTTAGTCGTATGGATATGTTCGTCTCACTTAGACGAGTCCATAGGATCAAACCCGAAGGAATTTGGTTGAGTCTAGGCCAAGATATTAAGGTTTTAGTGTGGACGGTCACG
>NW_018165253.1:106551-147464 GCF_001263595.1 Phalaenopsis equestris | reverse complement strand
GTGACATCCTCTAGTGTTTCCTCCTTTTGACTCCAAAACAAAATATTCCAAATTTGAACCAATCTCCTTTCACACTTCTTAGTCCCATATCTTTGAAATATCCTTACCATTGGAACTCCTTGAAGGTAATTTTTCTTGACTTTTATCGAGAGTATTCTTAGGTAACTTCAGTTACTTAAGATGTAATTAACTATAGGGGCTTGCCCTTATAGGAAGCTTTTCCCGAACCCAGCATAGTATAAACCCTATTTAATTCTTTATATTAAATAGGGGAATTTGTCGGCCAATACATTGGTTTCGCAGACCAAACGGATGTCATAACTTTCTTTAGTTTATTTGATCGAGCCTCATCCTCAATTCTTGTGTTCATCATTCGGGATAGATACATGATTTGAAGTAAAACGCTTTTCATCTAAACTATGAAAATTATGGGGTCAGTTTGACTTCATCTTTTTCAAAATTAAATTTTTTTAAATGTCCTTCCGAAACAGGCAACGGGATTTCAATTCCGATGACCAAAAGCTTCTTACGGGCAAACCCCACGCCAAAAATAGTGCTGACAGTTACATCTTCTATTGGTAGATTCATGACATTGTGAAGCTTCTCTCAAGTGTGTGGTGTGGGCCTTTGGCACTACGACCTCGAGAGCTCAACTGAGCTTGCTTTTATCCTTTCATTGGGTCATGTATTTGATACACCACCTCACATAGTGTAGCAAATACGGGGTATGTTTTGATCAGTTAGGTTCAATTTATTTTGAACATGTTTTAGGCCTCTTGATCATTATAGGTCAAGGAATGGCCCCAGATTTCAACTCATAAGTCATTAGTTTACCATTTCGTATGTGAGGTGACCTCCTTTTTGACTACTTAAAAAGTCAACCCAAAATTTTTTATTCTAAACTGTTGGAACTCCCTTTCGTATGGGTGGGTGCTCTTTATTTGATGGATTGATGAAGCTTATATTATTCATGTCATGGTTGACATGCTATCAGGCAAAAGCGAGTGGCACTTAAAAGTTATTTGTTAGTGTCAGAGAACCCTCACCTCTTGCTTTCATGTCTTAGAGACCATTATATTAGTTTATTTTCATGATCGCGTATCAATCTCTCTTCAAAGATAGGAGACTGAATTTTACACTCATGCATTCTCATGTGTGTCCTGCTTATTTTTCACTTGTGTTGCCGCATTCTGTCATTTCTATGACATTTGGAGTTCATGTATGGGTTATCGGGGTTTTGCCTTCAAAGTTTTTCCTTGATCATCTTACCTGCATTCCTTGATTTATCTCCTTTATGGAGTACTTTGTCATGGTGTCCGTGTCTTTGAGGGTTCCATTCCCCATGGCATGTCCCTTTTGCATGTTCTGTCATTTTTATATGTCTTTATATATTTGAGGGTCTTGCTTCTTTATGAAGAACCTTATTTTCTCTTTATTAAGTTGGTTTAAGTTTCATGAGTTAGCATGTTGGTGGAACTACTCAAACAACCCATAGTATGACATATAGTGATAATAGGGAAGAAAGAAGCATTACTCGTTGGCATATATTAATGCGAGTAATGTGAGTTATAGGATTGTTCCTAGCAAAGAACCTATTTAACATTTGCCAATTAACTTGATGAAGGTTGCCTGGATTGAATGTTTAGGGAAGGGGCCAATTTGGAGACCCCTAGTTCCTATGGGTATGCCCTTCACCTCAACACTAAACATCTTGCATGTAGTTGAAAGTTAGGAAACATCTTCCAATTCCTATTTAGAGTTAGGGCTAAAGTGTAATTTGTAATTATTTATACACAAGTATTATTTCCTTAGTTTGCGCTAGCTATTATACGTCTTGTGTGTCTTTCTACATGCTTTATCTAGTTTGAGTCTTGCATATTAGCATGTTAGAGCATATTTTCCTTACAGGGAGCCATGTCCAATAGAGAGGAGCTTAATAACATTTTAAGCTAATACCTTTTCTACTGGTGTTGGCTAACTCTCTTATAAAATAAATCCTTTTTAGACATTGTATGAGCTAGCCCCTGCTAACCTCTACTTTGTAGGTCTAGTCTTTTTTTGACCTTTTAATATACTTTTAGAGTATCTTAAAAGAGCATGTAATGGAAATAAGGCATAAACATGAGTCTCAAAGCTTGAAACATATACAATATGGCGACAACCACAAGTTAGTTTTTCATACATTGTACTTTAATTCTAGATTATACATTTATTGCATATTTCTAGGATTTGGTATGTATATACGAAGCTAGATAGTCATTTTATTGAGTGCTTTCCTTAATCTAATTTGCATGTGTTCACTCTTTCTTATGTACACAATTTGTCTGCACACGATCATGATTAGGCTCTTTAAGATAAAAAATTATTTCTATAAAATTTTAACTTACAAACATATTATATGTCTTGAGAAAAGTGTCATTTGTGGGGTGCCTTTGCTCTGTACCTGAGTCATTGTTTCTCCTTCTTTCTATGTTGGTTTATTGTTCATACCCTTGACATGTATAATCCCTATTCTACCTTCTTGTTCTAGATTGAATCCTAGAAGCTTAAACATTTTCTTTCGTTGGACTTTGGATTTATTGGGCTATTTTAGATGATGCAACACATGAGTTGCTAATAATGTGATCCCCAACTGGGTTAGGTTGACTACCTTCATGACTTAGTAGATCTATAGTATCAATTGTCTGGGAGCACGGGACCATAGAGCCCTAACTAGGCTATCTCTAGATGTCTAGGTTTTCATCGACCTACTTATTAATCTACCCCCTTTTGACACAATCTTTTTCTTAATTGAGTCTTAATGAGTTCATTTTGTATACCCTCTCAACCCTATGGAAACTACCCTTTAGAATACAATGATTCATCCTCTATATGGCGACCTTGTTTTGCCCTTTTGGTTGGAGATTTCCTCTGCAGGTTCCATAGAAAATCTTCTTAGTTACCTATGTTCTAAGATTTATTGAGCACACAATGCTTTTTAACATGACTCTTCGAGGGTATTCCCCAAGATGTAATTAACCATGAGGATATGTCATTGTAGGAGGTCCCTTTGAACCCAAACTAAAATACAATTAATTTGTATTTTGATTTGATAATGAATGTCTTTTTATATAATATTTTTGATATATTTTCTTAGGTTGAGCATGGTTCAGTTTACCTTAAATTGTTCTCCTCTATATGACATTATTTTTTCGAAAACATATCTTAGAAGCATTTTTTTTTTCTTCTTTGTTTTTGTTAACTTTCGATATTCCTTTCTTCCTTTGCTTTCTAAGCGATTGTGACCTAGAAAGGGGAATCTATGAAAGACAAATGCTAAGAAGGACATTCTGGCTATAACAAAAGGGATGTGAAACATAATGAATTACTTGCATAAGGGTGTATATAGATGATGGTGAAAGACTTTGTAAATATGGGTAAGTAAACATGTATCATCCTATTATGCACTATTTAAGCTACCAATGATCTATATAATTAGCTTACAAAAGTTTTTTTGGTTGAGTTTGCTAGGTTATAAAAGAGACAAATGGGAATCAAACATAATTGTAAGTTTCCAAGTTATGCACATTAAAGAATGACATTTACGAGGATCAAATGTCATTAATTAACTAACAACACACCTAGTGGAATCTTTCATATCATGTATCTTATCAATTTTGGCAAAGTTCTGTAAATAGATAAGTAACTCATTGAGATGGGTTTCTAGTGAGTGGATGGTCGGGAGAAGGGTAATGTTTACTAAGTTAATTATTATAAGCAAAATATTAACTTATGGGACAACTACTAACATATATCATCAATTAAAATAAAAAATTGATATAATCAATTATCTCAATTGGAACGATTGAATTGCATCAAATCACAAATTGATTCATTCTTTGCTATTTTAAGTTGATTTTTAGAGCATGTTTTTTTGTAAAATGTTGGCATGTGCACACAATTGGACCAAATGTTACAAAATTTTATTTGTTTGTGCATAAAATCATGGGGTCTTTATATATAAAAAAACACTCTTATAGTATTTATTGCATTTTCTTAATTCAAATATATAATAATTAAGTTCAATTAACATTTCAATGGTTTCCAATTTTTCTAAATTACCATGATGCTTCAAATGGAATATAATGAGTTACAAAATATTCTCGTTGCGTGCTAAATCATATTTGAATATTATGATTTCTCAAATGTTTACAATTTTCATTAAAAAAATTACAATAATCATGGTATCAATATATTTTTCAATTTCATAAATTTTGTAGCATGATTTTGTACCTTTTAAATTATTTTAAGATAGTTGGAATTAGTTTTATATGTTTTATAATTTTAAAAAATGATTTATACCATTTTTAAATCTAAATATATAATTTCAAAATTTTAAATAAAATTTGAAAATATTATTCGGCTTATTAAGCATCTCTTAAATTTTCATTGAATATTTATCTTATTTATTGATATAATTAGTAAATTTTAAATGCAAAATAATCCTAGATAGCATCATTACTACATTTGGGTACTCCAAGGCCATGCATCCCATGAGCCACTTTCACTGATTTTAGCTTTTTTTTTTTGAATTATTTGAGATTATTTTCTATAATTTATCATCAATATATTATTTATTTTAATCATTTATTATTAAAAAATAAATTAGTTGATGAAAAATTGATATTACTTAAGCATGTGACATTAGACATCAACGTGCAATCACACACACACACACACACACGTCTATGTGTGTGCGTAACTAAAAAACTTATTTTTAGATTTTATAAAATATGCTAATTATAAAAAAAATCAAAATTCATGTATATTTAATATCTCTGATGCATGTTCTCAAATATAAACATCATAGTGGATCTATGTATATATCTTCAATATATTTAGAAAATTGTTTAACTTCTTTGTCACTTTTCCTAACCATTGCAAGTTGCAACAATAGCAATAAATATGAAATAACATCCAACTATTAAAAAAAGTGTTTGATATTGTTCACTTTATATGTACAAATATGTGTCTAAGCTTTCATAAACATTGGATATGTGCATTTATATTATATTTTTTCATCATTAAAAAGCTTTTTTTATTAATTAAAAAAAAAGAAAATTACTTTAATTGATAAAGGCCCAATTTAAAGTTTTCCAAATTAAAAATCTAACATCAAGCATCCATTTTTAATTCCAATTTAGAGAGTATTTAGAGTTATACCTAGCATTGTTGTTCTTTCCCCCTTTGAGTTCTCTCATGTCATTATATAAGTATCCCCTTTAATACTATTTAAAGTGATATTAATATTCACAAATTATGATGAATGTAACTTGTAGTTATATAGTTATTCCTAAGGGCTAATATAACTATGACTTTGAGCTCATTTCCTTGTGCGAAAGTCTGATTCCCCAACCATTGCAAAAGCCCTTGGCTTTCTCATGCCCACCAAATGCCGTGTCATCAACATGTGGCACCAAATCCTATATAAAAATTAATTGAAAGACATAAAGATATGAAAACTTTTGTCATATATATTTAAGTTTTTTCAAAGGAGTAAAATATATATTTAAATGAATTTAAAAATAGTTAATTATTTAATTTCTTGCAGTTATTCTAAATAAAATAAACTTAAAATTTATATTTATAAAAAATTAATTAGTGCATACTTTAAAAGCACTTTTGAATATATATTCATTTGAGACATTTGAACAAATTTAATAAATTAAAGGGGTATTTACAAGCATACCATCTAATTTCTATATATTTACCTATCAACACATGAAATTTAGATTTCATATTTATATCACCCAAGTCTTTTATATAAAATAAAAATATGACTATTTTAACTTATAAAAAAGTGAATGCTATTTTTTATGCATAAGTAGACATATATGTAAAAATAAAAAATTTAAATATTAACTAAATATATAAGAATTAAGTGGCACGCAGGTGTAAACACCCCCTAAAATTCTTATATACATTATATATATATATATATATATATATATATATAAGAATTTTAGGGGGTGTTTAGTAGCATATTTAATAGAATTTAGTCATAGATTTAGTCTAAATTCAACCAAATATAAAAAAAAAATGAAAATTTAGTCTAATGCTTTGTAAAATCAAAATTTTTCTCATTTCATCATTTTGAGACATAAATTTAAATAAAATAAATCTAAATAATAAAAAAAATTTAAAGAATTTATGACACCGTTGCTTGTGAGTTGTGACCATCATTTAGCTTAAAACCAATCTGCAGGGCGGCTTGCACTCCATTGAATACAGACTACAGAGACAAAAACAGAATAAATATATATAATGATTTATGAACAACCGCGCTGCGCGTTGCTGCACCTGTTTTCTCCCCCTCGCTTCTCCACTGCTATATAAGAGCCGGGCGCTGAAACTTGAGGAAAGATACAAAGAGAAAATAACCGACTGTTTTTTAAGTTTTTGGCGTCATGGAGGAGAGTAGGGATGAGCGGTTGTCCTCTTCTCCATCTTCTCCATCTGGTTAGTTGCCGTAGTTCTCTATTCGTCATTTGCTTTCCTTTTTAACTTACAAACTTCTATGGATTTGTCTCTATTCGTCATTTGCTTTCCTTTTTAACTTACAGCATGCTAACTTCTATGGATTTCTGTATGAGGGTTTTGTATTTCTGTTGACATTTTATTGGGGCTGTTGAGTGCTTCAATCTTATTTAGCTCTATCTGTATTCAGTTCCGATTGTGACCTAATTTATTTTTGAAAAGAAAGGGAGATGGGGAAGTGTGTTCTTTGTTTTCATTGAAGCTGCCTTGTTTATGGCTATAGGAAGGTTTTCATTCTTCGTTTGTATGGGGATTTTTATTTTTCATAGGCAACCAGGAGAAGTTCACGTCTATTTTAGTTCATATTATCTTCAATAGATTTATCACGTGTTGTCAACTGTTAAAAAGAGAAATCGTATACTAATTTTTGAATGAGAAACCATCAGAGGTAGCTAGTGCTCATTGTCTTTACTGCATGAATGAAATGAAAGCTGAAAAGAAGTAGTAGAAGAAGAAGAAGGTGGGCAAAACTATGGTTTCGATCATTCCGACTCTCTTAAATGAGACATTATGCAAGTATGCAGCTTTAAAAATACTGAAATTCCAAACAATTAGTACTTTTTCATAAAATTATTTGAATTCACAGATATTTAAACTTAAAGAAATTTAGCTATAGATGTGCTTGATAGAGGAACTATTAGAGATTTCGGAGGGGGTAATTTGTTTTTGAAGTCTACTTTTGTTATCCTAGAAGAAATTTCATCAATCACTCCAAAAAATTCTGAAGATAGCTTTTGATATGCTCTTGGTGTTAACCTTTAGTCCCAAACACTTTTTATAGTACAATTTTTTTATGGAATCAAGCCTATTTTCTCAAGTAGATGGAAATCATTAGAAGAGTGAGTTTACAATCTATAATCAGTGAAGAAGGTTTTCATAAGTTCACTTTTAGATTATCTTATATACAGGGATCATCAGGCGGAGCTTGCCAAGGGCCAACAGTTTGCCTGGTGAGGTAAAAATTGCAGAAAGTTCGGAGGCATCAACAAGCACGTTAACATTGAATAGATCTAAAACTGAGAGAAGAAATCATGATGTTTGGCGTAGAGACCCTACGACACAACTATTTGATGATAAAATCTCTGCTAAAAGGAAGGTTAGAATCTTTTTATGATGGTTTATATTGTTTAGATGTTACCTTTATAATGTAACAAATGTTTTTATATTGGAACATCTGTGGTGTTCTTTGTTAGACCATTGTAATTACTATTTTTCTATACTTAGTTGTGCAAAAATGCTATATATTTGGTAGGATTTGTAGGACAATGTCCATTTGTTGTGACTGAATGAACATTGTATTCAATGTCACGTAGAAGAAAGCAAAACTATTTTTTTTTTTCTAATTTTGAAATTTTCATCACAACTAAAAACGATCAAACCATTGCAAAAAACTGTCATTCCAGAATAGTTGGTAACTGATAAAGTTTCTCTAAAGTCACTTTTCAAATTTCTAAAATGAAAATGAGCCACTCTATTTTTTATAGAAAATATTTGTAGAGAATACTAGCATTTGTAATTGCCTGTTATGTTTTGTGATTCTAAATTCTGAATAAGGAGTTTACTTATTCATTTAAAATTACTTTTAATTCTGAAGTTCAAGTCAAATATATTACACTATCAATTTTTTTATTTATAGTGGATATAACTAGAGGGAAATTCTGATTAGATTATACAATCAAAGAATAGGTAACATGGAAACCCTTATCACAAGTTGGAGAAAAAAAAAATAAATTATGTGCAAGTCAAATAATTTATCGGAACTTTCAAAATGTATGAAAATATTTTATTGACATAAACAATTTTGATTGCTTTCTCCTTGGTTTGTTTTTGCCAAAGTTCTCATGGTCTCTACTCTTTTATTATAGCAAGATGAATTTGATGCATTTCTGATTCAAATAGCAACAGCTTTCTAAGTGCTATATGCCTTAAATGTTCCCCTTTCGAAGGCATTCCTAGACAATGTTCCAAAATTTTTTATTTTGGCTCCAAAATAAGTTTGGGTCTATTGATGCTAATATTATGTGGTGTAGCATGAGAGTTACTTTTATGAATCCCCTTGTAAGATGATGAAGTTGAAATGTTTTTTGATTTTCTAAGTTTTTCGTTAGATGCCTATGCATTACACCAATGAAAGGCATTGCATACATTTTAGCTTTAGTTCACGTGCTTTTTTTATTTTTTGGATGCATGGAAGTAGGTGTTCTAGAAAAAGAACTTGTGGGCTATTGAGATTTTTTTTTTTAATTTAGTATTTTGATTAGTAAGATCCCATTATTGATTATACAAATATTGCTTTTTGCCTTTTAATCATCTCTCATAGCCAAATAAACTTTGAAATCCTTGTAATTTGAAAAATGCTTCTTTAATTTTTTTTAATACCTTGTTGTGGTCATGATACCATTCTAGGACTCCTAAAAGGTGTCTAGGAAGCATATTTAGACTGGAGATGATTGAGAAATAACAACTGAATGATAATATGCGAGGTCGACAACATTCAAAGGGGGAATGAATGATGTTTGAAGGTTATCCCGACTGAAAATAATAAAGAGAACCACAAAACGATGATGTATGGGTGACGTGGAGGTTCCACCACCTACTACTGAGCAAGATACAAACATACCACTTACAAAAGGAAATACCATAGTACTCCGAAGAATATAACGTATAGACAGTTTTTAAAAATGATAAGAACACAAAATTCAGAAAAAAGTAAGAAATACATGATATTAACAGTCCACTGACCGACCTTCTATATAACAAGTGATTTAGGGATTTAAAATTATAATTTTAAAATATATTTGATAAATTTTATAACTAGAGTTTACCACTGTTAAGCACAAAACACTAGATAATAACGCAATTGCGCATATCGTTCAAACAATATGATACTTTCTTTAGTCTCGAGTTTTGATCCCACGGGGAACCGCGGAAAACAATCACTTAAGTTGAAGTTTTAGTCTACTACTATAAGGTCCTAGTTTGGAATGCCGATAAAGATGGTTTTGCTATCACTACTCCTAAGTTACAATTTTAATCCAATGTTAAAACTTATCTAGAGCAAGCAATAAGGTGAAATTCAAAGTACTTTTCTCTTGTAAATAATTAAGTAGGCTGTAGGTTTCAAGTTTAAGAATGTAAATAATGTTGTGACAAAAGGAGCATGTTTATCTATCCTCTCCCGAGTTATAGATACGATGTATTCATTAATTAGTTATTTGCTTTTGGCAACGGTGCCGGTTGGTGCCACATATTGGCTTCTCAACTGTATGCCCCGCCTGTCACCTAGAAAGCTCTAATCTTACCCTCCCAGATCACTTATCTCTCTAACTCTTCATAGCTACATAACTACTGTGTTTCATAGTTAAATGAAATATGTGAACATTCTCATGTTGATTTGCCACTGCTCACGGTCAAGTCAAATGGGTTGCAATAAGTTTTAACAAATCTTATGGTTAGTAAGATATGTAAATTAAGTCTAGGAGAACATTCATCACATATAAAATTAAGATTTATTCTTAAACTTCAAGACCCTACACTTACTACCAAATCATCATAAAAGAAAAGCACAGGGTTTTTTACTCACAATCTATGATAACTTCAATATAAAGTGAAACAAAGCAATTATACTAAATATGTGTTGTAAAGGATCACAAGGCAATCAAACAATCTCTATTTAGCAAAACAAGTTCACTAAATACGCGTTTACTGGATTACTATGCAATCAAAACATATAATACTTAGCTTTAATCACCATGAGATCCTTCCACTGAAGTTCTATTCCGCTCCTTGCAATTGTTGATGCAATCTCTTACAAATGCTTTCAAATCCCCTTACAAATTCCTCTAAATTAGTGAAATCCTACTCCTAATATGAATTTTCTGAAGTCCTTGGGGAGTTCTAGACCTTGGAACTTCGTACCCAAGTCCTCAAATAGTAGAAAATCACTCTTTTCATTGTCTCGAACCGCTAAATAACTGTTAGAAAACTGCTCTGAACAGTTCTGGTGCCTAGGCGTCGCCTTCTCTATTTTTTGTTGTGATTCAGACGCCTAGGTGCCACCTGTTGCACTTAGTAGTGCTCCAATTGTCTTGTTTCGCTACAATTCACTCCTAGGCGTCGCCTTCTCTATTTTTTGTTGTGATTCAGGCGCCTAGGTGCCACCTGTTGCACTCAGTAGTGCTCCAATTGTCTTGTTTCGCTCCAATTCACTCAAATTGTTCTTCCATTTATTCCTACAATAAAAACATAAAAATACATTCTTTTAAAGTACAATTTCATTCATAAACAAATGTAAAAAAAAATATAAAAAATTAAGTATGCTAAAAGGCATCACCCACTACCAGAAATAAACCCTAATTAGCTTTCAAAGAGTAAAAAGCATAAAAATAGAAAAATCTTCAAGTATCTGCTGACAAAAAATCCAAGCAAAAAGCCCGCTACAGGGTAACCAAAATGCGATTCTTTCCTGGTTCCTGCTTATGCGGGAAAATTTCGTGAATTGATTGTAATTCGATCCCGTGATTCCAGGGAAATTTGCAATTTGTTGTTTTGCTTTATTGTCGATATGATTCCTTATTATGCACGTGTGCCCTGCATTATTCTTCCCACGTAATAGGAGCTTCATCTTTTTCCCGGGAACTTTCTAGAATCGATGTACCACCACCTTAACAAAATATGTTATGATAAAATAAATAGCCATCATTTTTTGGCACAACTTGAGCTGGAATTTTCCATAGACGGGATTCTCACGAATTAAGTTTCGAACCATCAAATCTGTAATATGCTTCTCCAATTTTCTTACTTGGCTGGGCACATATGTTAAACAAGCCTATTTGGAGGAACCAACCCTGGAGTGAAATTTATGGCATGCTGGATTTCTTTCGGTGGTAGTCACCCTAGTGGTAAACTGTCACTAAGAACATCCTTTATGGGTTGCCCCTTTTCTAGTATCGACTCGTTGGACTCACCATCTTCCAGGACAACTAATGCTAATCCTGTTGGAGTTTTTCTTATGGGCTTAACTTAAGTTACCGACATCTCTTCTTTGTCGGTTGCAAGTTGATACTATTCTTTAACGTGTTCTTTCTCTTCTATATCAATGTCAATTTTTTTAATTGCTTACTGCTCAGTGAAATATCTCGTAGGCAATGTGGGGGAAGATATTTGCGCCGCATGTCTCATTTCATTTTGGTCAAGTTATTTTATTTTTATCTTTTGCTTTCGAATACATTTCAAGTTCTCCCACCATAAAGAAGGATTCTTCTTGAGTTTGGTGGCTATCAATTTAGCTCTCTTATCCTGTGAAACGTCTATACTAAAAAAAATATTCCACTGTTTGAAACCACTAGATTAACGCATCCGAATACATGCGACTATCAAGATTTGATAAATCCTCATCTACTTTAAGCTTCTGGCCACTCCTTTGATATTCTCTTACAAATCATCAAGGTAGTGGTTTTTTTCCATTGAAAATTTTCTAGTGGAAGTGATTCATTGTCTCCCCTCGATCTAGCGAGTCACCTTGTAGCTATTGATGACCTTTGATTGTCTCCCCTCAAAGGATGCAACTCTTTGTTGCATTTGAAAGTTTTCATGTTGTATAACCTTGATTGTAAGTTTTTGGACACTTCGTTGAGTGTTTCTCTTTGGCGGCATGACGTCTTCCGATCAGGCTTTCAGCGAATGTAGGATAATAAATGACAGGTTGGTTAGGTGCTTAGATTTTGGTGGTAGATGTTATGGTGAAATTTTGGTGAAGGTAGGGATTATGAATTTTGAAAATCTAAGGTTTGGGCTAAAAATTGCGATATGAATGGTTTGAATATGGTGAACACACACACACACATGCATACATGCTTATATATATATATGAATTTTGGTTTTGGGTTAAGAAAGACAAATCCCTAAAAATTTAGGGTTTGTCGGACTCAGATGTCAAATTGTTCATTTCTAGGGTTCTTAATAGATGTCTATGTATCAGATTTAGAGTGAAGGTGGTTGGGGATAACAAAGGATTGATAATGTGAGGTTGATGACGTTTGGAGGGAGATAAATGACTTTTGGCAGCTGTCCCGACTGAAAATAACAAAGAGAACCACAAAACAACGATGCATGAGTAGAGAGGAGGTTCCACCACCTGTTCTTGTGCAAGATATGACACCACTTACAAAAGGAAATGCTACAACATTTCAAAGAGCATAACATAGAGAACAAAGTCTGTAAAAATAATAATATTACCCAAAGTCAGAAAAATAGGAAATACAAGATGTAAATAGTTTCTCGATAGAAAGAAACCCTAATTAGCCTTAAAAATAATAAAAAAATAACAATAGAAAATTCCTCAAATATCTTGTGACAAATAATCTTAGTGAGAAGCTCGCTATAGGCTAATCGGAAATTCAAGATGTAAATAGTCCATTGTTAGAAAGAAACCTTAATTAGCCTTAAAAATAATAAAAATAAAAAATAGAAAAATCCTCAAATATGTAGTGACAAAAAATCTTAGTGAGAAGCCCGGTGTAGGCTAATAGGAAA
This sequence comes from Phalaenopsis equestris, assembly GCF_001263595.1. Classification (NCBI taxonomy): domain Eukaryota; kingdom Viridiplantae; phylum Streptophyta; class Magnoliopsida; order Asparagales; family Orchidaceae; genus Phalaenopsis; species Phalaenopsis equestris. The sequence goes on along the minus strand of NW_018165253.1, from coordinate 134,354 downwards.
GCGGTTTTGTCCCAATTTTCACTTATGCAGGAAAATTTCGCGGATCGATTGCGATCTAATTGCACGATTCCATGAAAACATAGTATCCCACATCTCGCTTTGCCCCGGATGCTGTTCCCTATTACAAACGCGTGCCTTGCATTAGGTCATCCTCAGGAAGTTATTCATATTCTTTATTGGAGTGGTTAAAATCATTCCTATTTCATTATTCTTTTTTTCTTTACTTCATTTGACATAAAGCAATGTTGAGAAACAACCTTTGGGAGGAAAGCTGCTTGCTTGCTTTCATTATTCACACATAAACTACATGTACGGGAAATTGTTCCCTCCTAATTTACAATCTTACCAAATATATCTAATCTAAATGTGGAAAGGAGATAGTTTAAAAAAACATAAAAAAATATAAATATGAAGAGAATAAAACTAATCAAGGAGTTTCTAAAGTTGTCTCCAATTAAATCTTCAAATATCCTTTAGGCGGTCGATCAACCCACCATGGAAAGGAGGCCGCGACCTTCCTAAATTTCTATACTCCCCCTCAATTTTGGGCATAGATGTTGTAGAAACCAAGCTTGGTATTGAACTTTGAGAAAGATGAAGGATGAGCTTTCATGAAGATATCAATAATTTGTTGGTGTGTCAGGATGTAGTTTAGCCGTATAATTTCACCATTAACCTTTTCTGAGATAAAACGTCTATCAATTTCAATATATTTAGTCCTGTTATGAGGCATAGGATTCTTGACAATACTGATAGGTTCTTGATTGTCCCAAAATATCTGTATAAACCTATTAGAGGTACACCTCAATTCTCTTAAGAATTTCTGAATCCAAATCCCTTCATAGATTTTTAAGGCGTATACTCTAATTCTGCATTACTTCTAGAAATAACGGTTTGCTTCTTACTTCTCCATATAACCAGATTTTCCCATACATAGGAGTAATGACCAGCGGTGGACCTCCAACCCAACTTGCATTAGTGTAGGCTTTTATCTTTGTTTCTGGTTTTCTGAAAAATTAATTCATAATCAGGAATCTTCTCGAGAAACCTCAAAATATTGTACACCATTTTCAAATACTCCTCATTTGTGTTATTCATGTGTTTATTCACAATACTGACATAGTATGTAATATATGACATAGTATGTAATATCTGACATAGTATGTGATAGGCAGATGCGTTTTCCTACCAATCTTTAATATCTCCCCTTATTCATAAATATACTTTCTTCTCCCACTTCTTGTTGGAATCCATTGAAATATCAGCAGGTTTGCATCCAATCATCCCCGTCTCGTTTAAAAGATCTAGGATATATTTCCTCGGTGATATAGCAATGCCTTTCTTGGACCTTGTTATCTCCATACTTCAAAAATATCTCATAGTTCCTATGTCTTTGATTTCAAAGTCAGTGACAAACACTTCTTTGATTTAAGATTTTTTTAAACATCACCATCGGTAAGAACCATATCATGCAGATTTATTATCAAAGCAACAATCTTATCTTCTCGATTGTGTTTTATAAATAATGCATGATCAGCTTGACCTTGAAAATATCTATTAAATTTCATAATTTCAGCCAACCTTTCAAATTATGCTCTTGGTGATTGCTTAAGCTCATAAAGAGGCTTATTGAATTTGCATACTAGGTGTTTTTTGGGAATCATTCTCAAGTCCTGGGGGCACACTTTTTGAAGATCTTCATTCAAAAAGACATTTTTTATGTCAAGTTGATATAGCCCCTACTCATTGTTAACTGCTGTTGAAAGGAGAACTCTGATAGTGTTCAGTTTGGCAACTGATGCAAAAGTCGTATGATAGTCAATCTTATAGGCTTAAGTGAAACCTTTTGCAATCAACCAGTCTAGCTTTGAATCTCTCAATACCATTATCAACTTTAAAAAGGATGCCATAGTAGGTGAATAATCTTACTTTGCTTTGAGGGTAGTGAGTTTGTTGATCTTGCTATTACTCTCTGTAAGGTGTGGTAGTTGGTCACAATGAGCACAACCTTATGTAAGATAGAGCCAATAAATCTATTTTAGAAAGAATGCCGCTTGAGTGAAAGCCATTTCTTTCTTTTACGCTCAAAGTAGAAGAGCTTTTGAGCTCAATAGCACTTCTTAAAATGTTTTAGAAGTGATAGGACAAGATGACTATAAGAAAGCATGAACCAAAGTGAGTATTTGCTAGCAAAGGCTTGGTTGGCATTGCTAGGGAGGAATCATTAAGGTTTTTTCTTTTAATTGTGTTTGTGATACATGAGTTAACTCAAACAACAATAAAAATTTATTATAGAACAAAGCTAAAAGGCTGTTACAACCAACATATTGAAATAGTAAATAGCAACAGACACGACACACAACTCAACTAGAGCTGTATTCTAAAAGGGTGATGGTCTGTTAGACAGGTTTTGAAGTAGCGGTAAGTGAGTGGAATGGTTGGATGGTGGTCGGAAGGTGGCGGTTGCAACAAAGAAGGGATTTTGGGTGGTTGTTTTGGGGTTGGAAGCTATTGTTGGTTTGCTGGAAGAGCCAGAGAACAACAGTTTATTTTTTTCAAAATTACGCCAACAACGGGGAAGGGGTCATAGCCCAAAAAATATGCTGGAAAGTGCGCAAAATAGGTGCTAGGTGGTTGTACAGGGCTGGCCGCAAACCTAGAAAGGGGATAAGCAAGGTTTGGGGTGGCAAGACTGCAGGTAAGCGGCGGTAGGGGGTGGCAAGGGCGGTTGGAAGGTTGTAGGTTGCCTGAAACAGCTAGGGGGACAGGTAAGCGGCGGTAGGGGGTGGCAAGGGCGGTTGTAGGTTGCCTGAAACAGCTAGGGGGAGGGCTGAGGGGGAGAGCCTATTCATAAGGAGAACTACAGGGATTGTGGAAGGACGTTGTTGTCAGCTACAACAAGGAAAGATGCGTGGTAGCGATGCAAGGGATGTGTAAGAAGGGAAAGTCGAGGATAAAAACTATCTTGAAAGCGAGATACAGCTGGAACATCACTCGAAGCTTGGAGGAGAATCACTACCTGAGAACGAGATACAACTAGAGCACCACTCGCCCTTGGATACAACCCTAGAAGGGAAAACTTAAAATGCCGAGAACTATCCCGATAGAAAACTAATGAAAAACTTATTTATAACACGAAAACAACAACATATATAGATTGAGGTAACTAAGGAGCGTTCCCCAGTCCTCATATGTGGCAAACACTCATCCAGATAGGGCCTGTCGGCTTTATGCTGAACCACGTTAAGCCCCAACAGATTAAACTTGCGCCCGATTCTCGGTTCAGACGTGACTCGTGTCGTCCCGCATCCCAGTTGGGACTCCCATGTCAATCTCCAGGGATTGGGAGAGCTTTTCCCTCATCTTTCGAAGCTTTTGACTCCTTGTAGTTGTAGTTAAGTCAGATACATTGAGGTAACAAAATTGTTGTAATCCCCCAACAAGTTAATCCTGTAAGCGATGTCATTCCAAATCATATCATGATAGAATAGACATATGTCCTCTTTTGACACAAACCAAAATTGGAACTACATGTGGATGGATATTCTCTTGAACCAAACTTCAAGCCATTAAATTTATAATTTGATCATTCCACTCCTTTTACTCTTTTGAGTGTATTGGATAAACAAGTATGTAAGCAGGATTTAACTCTGGGACGAAATCTATAGCTGGATGGGCAACTCTCAATAGTAATCACTCGAGTGAGAACTCTTCTTTTGCACTGTTAGAGCATGTATCCCATTGTATAATTTTCTTCTCCACCGAGAGGATAAAAAATTTTTAAAAGATGCGGTTCATCCCTTCTATATGGTTATCTCTTGGTGGGTATACTGCTAAATTGAATTTAATATTTGATTAACTTAATATAATCTCCCAACAGTAACTAACAATCTTCTCATTTATGATATGTTGAGACCACTTTCAGTGGTAACCATCTAATAGGTGAACTATCGGTTATAATGTCTAGCAACTCCGTCAACAAGTGTTGTCCCCTCTTAGGTTTCGGCTCCTTAGACTCGCTATCATCTAGAATAATCCCGACTAATCCAGCTAGAGTCTCTTTCACGGATTCATTCTGAATCACTAACGTCTCTTCCTTGTTGGCTTGAAGTTGAGGCTCATCTCTGACGTTTTCTATCCTTTTATGTGTCTCTATCAATATTCAATATACCCAAATCTGTGACACTTAAAACACTTCCTGGCTGGGACAGATTTGTGAATGTGGATTGGTTTCACCTGTTCTTTCTTTTGAACAAGTTTCTCTTTAAGTGTGGTCTGTTTGAATGTTTCACTGGCTGTACTCTTGTTGTTTAATCCTTGAGTTGAACTCTGCTTGTAAAATGTAGCGACCATCTAGTGATGTTTTTCAATTTTTGAAGCTAGGGTGCCTGTAAAAAATAGGGAGGTACTGACACTACATCATCTTATAAACCATGTAGTACTTTTATTCTTCCCTTCTCGCTGTATAAGAATCTTCAAGTTCTACCAAAATGATGCACTCTTATTTAACTTGCTGGCGACTAGTTTCACCATTCCGTCGGTGGGCCTTTCTGCTACTCTAAGACACATTCAACTGTTTAGAGTCACTCAATGAACTTGTGTGGATCCATATAGCCGTCAAAGTATGATAAATTCACTTTTACTTCAAAATCTTATATTCTTTGACATTTCATGACAAGTCTTCGAGGTAGTGGTTCTTCATCTCTGAAATCTACTTGGTGGAAGGGATTCACTATATTTTTCGATTCGTCAAGTTATTGTTGTGGCTGCGAGTGACATTCTAGATCGCTTCCTTTAAGGCTGCATGTCTTTGTTATAGTTGGAGGATTTTCTGCTGCACTTTCTCTTTAGAATGTTCCCAAACATCTCTTGTGGATTTATCATAAACGACATTGTGGCATTAATCTCGAACATGTTTCTGATAATTGTCTCTTCGGTGGCGTGGTTGAGGTTTGAGTTTGGGTAGGTGGAAGAGGGTGTATAGGGCTGATGTTGGGTGGGAAAGAAATTTTTTGGATGGCCAGTTTGAAGAATTAATAAAATGAAATATTTTTATGTAGAAGTAGGGTTGCGTACTGGTGAATGCTAGAAAGCTAAGGTAGGACTAAGATTAGGCCGAGGTAACTCACGAAAAACTCACCTAGCACGAAAACAACATATATAGACCGAGATAACTAAGTAGCAGTCCCCACTCCTCAATTGTGGCAGAGATCAATCCATATAGAGCCGGCTGACCCTCCCTCTTCTCTGTTGAACACGGTTCATCCCCAACACCTAGCACGAAAACAACAACATATATAGACCACTTCTAAGGTTCTAAGATAGTCGAAGGGAGATTCATAAGGCTAGATCCTAAACCCTAAATGGAAGACTAGATCTCACGAAAATTGAGGTCAACAATATATGGCAAACATCAATCCATATAGGGCTGGCCGACCCTCCCTCTTCTCTGTTGAACTTGGTTCATCCCCAACTGTTGAAACATGTGTTCGGTTCTCGGTTCAGACACAATTCCCCTGTTGTTCAGGTTTGGAGGACACGACCCCCGCGTCGTTCTACATTGCAGGTGGGACGCCCGTGTTAGTTTGAACATAATATTTTTTTTTAGAACAAGTCTTGTTTGCATTCATTTTTTGGTTTATTGGTTAACGCTATTCATAATGGTATTTTTCAATGTAAAGGTTATTTTAATCAAATTTCTAGGCGATATTTATAGATCAAGAGAAGAATCTTGTGAACCAAAAGAGAGGGAAAGGACTTCAACAATTCTCGAGTAAATTTCAAACTTATCGGCCTATAAATATTATTTTGCATGAAGATTCACATGAAAATAATTAAGGGGCTTGTTTTTCAGGTTTCATTTGAAAATCTGGAGTAGAGAATAAAGTAATTATAGGGTTCATGTTCTTAAGGGTTTAAACTATATGTTCACAATGGTCTATGAACTGAAGAGCAAGAGAACTCTTTGAAGTAACTGAAGAGCAATAGGATTTTTTAGTAGGCTTCAAGGAATAAATATCTCCTATGATTCATTTGTACTTATCAAAGAAATAGAATGATATGGGAAAATCATTAGCTAACGACTATTTGAACCTCCATCTAGTCATGGCTGGCTAGATTGAGTTGAATTTAAGCACTAACACTGTAACTCGCTGGTTTGAGAAGGCGACCAAGTTGAAAATGAATTTGTTTTCCAATTATGTATCTTTCATACCTGATATAGTTAACCAAGTTTACCTATTCATGATTGCAGAGATCTTTGTTGCCCTAATATGGACTACAACATACGAAGACTTAAGAATAATTCCAAAAAAATCTTCAACTTGTAAAATGGGATTCTAAATGATTGTAATGTGTTTTCAAGTCAATTTTATTTGAACGAAAAATCAAGCTTAATATGTTAGTATATTAACATCATAATGTGTAAGAGAAACAAATATGAAGCTTGAAGCTTGTTCTTTTTTCTCATGCTTCATGAATTTCCATTTTAATCTTTTTGTCATTGCATGTATATCATACATATTGGCGGGACTAGAATTTGAGGAGAGATGGTGGGAACTAAAAAACAACTAAAAGTAAATTAAAATTAAAATTTAAAATTTTTATATAAATAAATAAATAAATAAGATAAAATGAAAAGAAATGCTAAGAATAATTTATAAAGAAAAAAAAATTTATTTTAATCCATCCATTATTATTACGAATTTTAAATTATGTCAATTGTTTATTATTTGCATCAAAATCATCAATTATTGATTCTACATCAAAACTCTATTATAATATCTTTTTCAATATATGTTATCAATGAGCTTGCAAGAATATTGTCTTTCCTGATATTTCTTGACCTTATTTTGATAATCTTTATAGTTGAAAATGCATATTTAATTGTTGTAGTCAAAACAAATCTTGTCAATATCAATCTAATTAAATGATCTATAAGAGAATTTATTACTGATTTTCTTGTTTTAGCTAACATTTGACATAAATCAGAACTTGCAAAGCTATTCTAAAAAAATTAATTTCATTGGGCTTCACTTTTAAATGCTCTAATTTAATTTTTAATTATATTTTTCTATATTCTTGAAGACTTTGGGATAACATTGATCAGCAAGTTGGCAAATATCATCAATTTTGAATGATCAATATTCATGTTGAGGATTTATTGTTAAGCTAAGAATCAATAATTGTACAATGTGTTCTTTAAATCTGTTACTCAACTCCTACAGTTGTGTATCTAAATTGGTTATAAAATTATCAAATTTATGATGAGCAAATTATCAAATTTATAATGATGCTCAACTTTAATAATGTATTTTAAGGACCAGCATTTTTTGACCCCAAAGTAAGGAGCAATCGTTTTTGGAATTTGTATATCAAAATTTTCACTAAATAATTTCACCATTCAAAACAAAATCTCTCTCTTATTTTTCTTAAATTTTGAAGAATATGTTTGATTATTGATATCAAATGCATTGCATTAAGGATGACTTGATTTTCCTTATAGTTCCTGACAAAGATTATTATTAGTTACTAAAATTTCTATAATTAAATGCAAAGTAAAAGTAAAATCAGTTGAGATTATTACATCATAAGCCACATAAACTTAACTTCTTTGATTTTATGTATTTCCTTAATTGTTTCCTAAAATACTAAAACAACATAGATGACCTCATATCTCTTAACTAAACTGCAAAGATTACTCCAATGTGACCGCAAAGTCTATTTTATGCACATTTTAAACTACCGGCTTGATTTTACTCCTTATCAGTATCTAACTCATCAATTGTAATTATTTTTATAATTTTAATTGTTTAGACAACTTTCAAACGATCTTGTTATTTAAAAGAAAAATAATCCAAATTAATTATAAGGGTCAAATAGGTAAATAATTGACAAGCTGCAATAACATACTTTGATGATGCTATTAATGTAATCAACAGTTCGTGTTAAAGATTGAATATAATATGCAAAAAATAATCATTGATGAAATAAGCTTGTGACCCATTCCACTCACCCCGCCTCCTCTAATTCATCACTCATCGTACCTTCCTTCAAGAATCATTTGAATATTCATATCGAAGAACTTATAAATGGACACCTATAAGAGGGGATTAGTCAAATAGATAATGCAGAGGTCAACAAAAATAAATTCGTTAAGTGTTATGAGATATTGTTTAGACATTTGATGAACTTTTTCAGCTTTTCCTTTTCTTGAATATAGTTGAGGTTCCTTTTAAAATCTTCATGTTCATAGATTTTTTTTTCTTGTACATTTCGACATAATGACTATAGTAATTAGTTTGATTACTCATGAACTATTTGTATTCATCAAAATCAATAATGTGTCAATAACTTTGTATATGCTTTGTAGTTTCCCAACTTATAGAATGAATTCTATCCCATATATCATTAAACTTGCGTTTCTTGTATCCTTGTGACCTTATGAACCTTCTGATTGCAGCTCTAACATTTTTCCTTTCACTCCTTTAAGCTCACCGGTGTATTTTTACATCTGTCACCTTTTAGCACCGACTACCCATTTAACTTATTCACAAATATAAAAAATACGAGGACACATTTCAAGCACTATTTGCTTGTTAATAACCTACAATAACCCTTACCTAGACTTTTATTACCGGCTTGATGTTTGGCATCTCAATCTTTTTTTGTTGAACGATAAATTTATCTTCTAACAGTTAGACATATTGTTTTTGGGAAATTTCGATACATTCCACACAATTCTTATGTATTTATATATCTAACACCCAAAATTTGATATTTACTCTTATAACACTTTGGTGTCATAAACCTATGCATGAATTGGTGTATTTTACTTTTAAAGAGAGAGTAATGATGATATTTTTGATGTGATATTAAGGATTTGAGTGATATGCAAGAAAATATGAATGTTTAGGTGTTATTTATGTAAATACATAAGAATAATGTGGTATGTATGCAAGTGCCCCTTTGTTTAAGCAGGTAGTGTTTGTTATTTACTCCTCAACGTTGCATTTTCGAAACTTACCTTCTCGTTAAATCTCATTTGTGTGCTACAAAAAAGTTATACCTTTAATTTGTTTTTAGTTTTTGCAAACTTTGTAGCTTAGGATGCTAAAACGGATAGCTACTGTCAGAGATGATGGATCTGTGTTAGTTGAAATCCCAAGTAATATTGAGCCTCCATCTCATGATCCCGACTCCGAAGATGTTCATTATGAAACTGTTGATGAGGAATTTACTATCCCTTGTGACAATCAATATATGCCACCTCTGCAAATAGTTATTCTTATTGTGGGCACGAGAGGAGATGTGCAGCCATTTGTTGCTATTGGTAAACGTTTACAGGTGATTTTTTTTATTTTGATTTTAAGTTGCTATTTTTTTATCTTGTGCTGCTCATTTATTTTTATTTTGGGAATTTTACGCAAGTAACACACAATTCTTATGTCTTGACATATTTCACACCTAAATTTTCATATTTTTATACATGGTACTTTGGTGCTTTAAGCCCATCCATGAAAAGGTGTAATTTACATCTAAAATGTGGTAATGGTACTATTCTTGATGTGATATTAAAGATATTAGTGTTTTGTGAGTAAATATGAAAGTTTATGTATGAGATATGTAATACATAAGAATTTTGTGCTATGTATGTAAATGCCCCATCAAACTATTGCTATTTCTCGCCAAAATTCAAATAAGTTGCTGTACATCATTTTCTGTTAATATATTAACAAAATCTTATCTTCTTCTCTCCACAATCTGGCCATATAATTGCATGCTCTTCTACAAGATGTCCTTTGAGCTATCACATATTTAGTGGAGATTTATTTTATTATCGGATCAACTTAAGTTCATCTCCAAGGCTTTTTCATTCAAACGTGAGAGTGGCAGCAGTAGTTTTATGTATCTACTCTTCTTCGACTTTTATTGTATTTTGATGAAATTTTTAGAGCCTGAAATTCCTATTTGTGTAAAGTTCAAACTGTGAATATTTCAGATTTTTAAGTTTGCAAAAAAAAAACAACTTTGTAAGACAAGATTTTTAATGTTTACACTCATTGTTACAAATTGCTATAACAATTGTGTGACAATTGGCTATTTTTATCTGACTTATTTCGTTATTGTATGCGCTCATTTATTTTTTTTTCTTTCTGCCTGCTCAGGAATTGCTGGTATGTGACTAATAAAAATTAAATTTCTTTTTTCCGCTGCCATTTATTATTGAGAGAATCCCTTTGAAACTGCATAAAAATGCCCGGCAATATTCAACTAGAGAAGAACTGAATTGAAAAATGTGATTTTTCATATTTGTTTAGCGTTGAAAACTGAGTAAAAGCTTCATTTAGCTTGGTTGTGTTGTTACTTATTTAGGGGCTGTTTAATTGCCTTCATTACCAGGGTACTGCAAAAAGAACGTGGGGATTTTCAAAGTTTTTGTATTTTGTTGGATGAGAAAGAACTATAGTGTGAACTTTTAGTGAATTCAAAACTCATATTTTAGTTCAATTTTGGTTAATTTAAAACTTGTCTGTCTTTGCTGATTTTGAAATACATGTCACTACTGCCCGACGTCCGCACTACCAGCAACTGCTGCCCCCCACCATCTCTGGCTGCTTTTGCATTTCACCTGCTGGATGCTGCCGTCAAGTGATATCTACTTCAAACCAAACATATATTTTACATTTATTTTGCACAAAACCAAAACATTGGTAGACTATATTTCAATTACTGATTTCCTTTTTCTTCGCATTCTTTTTTTTTTCTTTTGAGCAAAACGAACTACTACTTGGTTTCTTAAGTCAAAGATCAAAATTCACACAAGATTAGCTGAAGTTGGCAGCGTGAGTTCCGTGAACTCCGCTAGGATTACTGCATTTTTGACTGATGATGGAGGCGATAGCCGAAGTGCTAGTTTGGTAGTGTTATTATCTGAAATGACCCAAAATTGCTAAATGTAAGCAGTTTTAGAGGCTTGATCCATGATAAACTTGTTTCATTGACTGGTGTGTGAAATGGATTATTATTTGTTTGAGCAAGTTTACCCTTTGCATTTTTATGGCTATGACATTAATTTGGCTCCTCCTTTAGAGGCTCTTTGGGATCACTTTTGTTTTATGCTTTCTATTTTTTTTTATTTTGTTATATATATGTTTTGGTTTGAAACAAAACCTGTTTGTTATGTTTGATGAAGATATAATTGTTTTTTTAGAACACTCGAAATATTTAAATATTATTCCAAGTATTTTTAAAAACATGTTATTTAAAAAAAAACAAAAATCATAACATCTAATAAACATAACAAACATATTTTAAAAAACAAAAGAAAAAAAAAATTTATTTGAGACAAGCCTTTAGTCTTTTCAGTTGTGGTTTTACTTTTACCAGAGAGTTGAAATTGAGCAATAAAATAACGTCTCTTTTTTCTTCTAATCAGGATTATGGCCATCGTGTTAGACTAGCAACACATGCAAATTTCAAAGAGTTTGTTTTGACTGCTGGTCTGGAGTTTTTCCCCCTTGGAGGAGACCCAAAGGTTCTCGCTGAATGTGCGTACACTTTTGTTTGTTTTTTCTTTTTTAATCTTTTAGCATAGGCAGTGATGATTAATAAAAGATTATTGGAACCGTCATGTGACATTTATTAAATATATTTATTTATTTATTTGCTCAGACATGGTTAAGAATAAAGGATTCCTACCTTCTGCACCCTCTGAGATTCCAGTTCAAAGAAAGCAAATCAGGGAAATTATTTTTTCCTTACTTGCAGCCTGCAGCAATCCAGATGTGGATTCCGGCATTCCTTTCAAAGCTGATGCAATTATTGCTAATCCGCCGGCATATGGTAAGAGCAATGCAATCAATTTATAATCCATATATATATATATATATATATATATACATAGAGGGACATTTACATACATAACACGGTTCTTATGTACTTACATATCTAACAACTAAACATTCATATTTACATGCATACCACTTAAATCATTGACATCACATTAAAAACACCACCATAATGATAGGAATGACACAAGTTTCTGGAGGAATTAGGACAAAAACAATAGATGCATTTCTGCCGGCAGTAAATCAAAACGATACAATCCCGAATATATAAAAGATAAACATCTACAATTCGAGAGGTAGACAATCTCTCCCAAACTCTAACCTGAAGGTTCAAGACAATAATCACACATACCCTAACCCTAAACATATTAAGTCTTATTTATACTCCAAAATAATAACTAATAAATGACAAAATTACCCTTTTAGTCTTCCACCTAACATAAAATTTGGCGGATAGCGTCGTAGGTGCCGATCTAATATTACTCCCTTTTGAAAAGGTCATTTCGTCCTCAACGTGTATGAGAGGAAATTATTGTTGGATCAAGTCGTATTATTCCATGTGGCATCATAATATTACAATTCTTTTCATTTAATTATTCAAAGCGGTAACAAGGAGCAACAATTGCCACGTCTCCACCTGGACCAAACCAATCTAGGAATTGACTCAGAGTTGCCAACAATTGCCACGTATTCCTAGTTTTTCTAGTACCTTATATTTGCTTTTAGGATGTTTAGAATTTAGTTTTCATGAGTTTTATGTCGTGGCAGTCGTCGACATCTCCGTTTTTCCCTTATAGGGCTATTTCCAAGGGTCAAGTGGTGCTTCGCCTGTATTTTGCTCCCGTGGTGGTGATTATCTTTTCTCTACCCTTCTACATCCTTCCCACATTGCTCCTTGTCGCCCTCCTTTGCTGCAGGTACTTGAAATAGCTGTCTTTATTTTTCCTTTCTGCAGTGACGGAAAAAATTAGAGATCGTCTTAGATGGTTTGGTCACATTAAACGTCGACTATCTGATGATCCGATTAGGAGAGCAGATGTTTTAGATTCGACTTATGTTAAGAAAGACAGAGGTAGACCTAGGAAGACTTGGGCTTATTGTATAAAAAAATGATCTTAATTTTTTAGAACTAAAGGAAAATATGAAACTAAATAGGACACGATGGAGAAAAATGATTCATGTAGCCGACCCCACGTAGTAGGATTAAGGCTTTGTTGTTATTGTTGTTGTTGTTGTTGCAGTTTTCTGCCTTCCAACTGTTGCCATCTGCTTCTTTGTCTGTTGTCACCATCTAGAACAATAAGGAGTTGTTCTTACCATTTTCGGCCTTCCCAGCCATTGTTTCTTCCCTTCCACCTTGATGCTACTTTCTGAACTTTCGCGCATACCCTTTCTCAATTGCTGCCATCTTTTAGTTTCCCCTTTACTACTAGCTAGGGCTGTCAGAAAAGCTTATTGTTTGCGGACAGCTCGTGTTCGACTCATTAAGCAACTCATGTTCGAATCATTCATTAAGTAAGCGAGCTAAGTACAAATAGTTTTTTTAAGCTCAAATTACAAATGAGTTGAAGATAATCTTTTGTTCAATCGTGTTCGACATGTTTGGACTCGAAATCAAAAAATTATATACATTATTTATATAATAATATATTATAAATATTTACATCTAAGTTTAAATCACCCTCTACTCGTGTGTTCATGTGATTCTATGACATTTATTATGTAGGAATGTTGCAAATTTTAATCAAACACCCTACATCTATTTTTCTAATTAATTTAAACAAACCAATTTCGAGCTGAAGGTGAATAAGAATATGTAATCGAACCGATCACGAAGACAATGTTCACAAGCAATATCGAACACGGGCTAATTTCAAACAGAATGAATTTCAAATGAGCCAAACACAAGTCAAGCCTGAGCTCTCTCAAGCTCGGCTCTTTTAAAACCCTACTACCTGCACCCTAACTTGGACGCTCCTTGTTTTTGTTGTTCCGGACTTTTCACATCTTTGGTGTTGCCTAACTTGGACGCTCCTTGTTTTTGTTGTTCCGGACTGTTCACAGCTTTGGACAGCCCTTTTGCATCGAGTTCCACTGCTTGCTTGTAGCCCAAACCATTGGAAACCACAACCTTGTTGTTTTTTGCTGGTTAACTTCCTCATCCACTATCCCGCCACCTTCCAAACCCTCGCCAACCACCACCTCCACCTCTTGATCCAACCTTAGTGGAGTTTTTTCCGTCTTTTGTTGCAATTTCGAACTTCTTATTGTGTTTGGTTGTAATTTCCTATTTTATTTTAGTAATAATATTCATTTTTCTCGTTGTTCGTTAACTACATTATCATTTAGCATTAGAGCTAGTCTAACCCTAGTTCTATTTTAGGGCTATCCAATAATCCCACTACCAAGTATTTTTTCATCTCTTTTCCACTCAAACCATCCCTACATACTCTTCCACACCTCCAAACCTAAATCCCAACTATGCCACCGAGGAGAAATTTGTTAAAATTCAGATCGGGAGGAAATGACACAATATCACTTAAAAGAAATCTGCAAAGTGATGTTTATGAACTTTCTAGAGAATTCTTCCAAATGCAATAAAGGCTTGCTGCTTTTGAGAAGTGACACTCCTGAAGGGCCACCCGTAGTCACATCGTGATTTGTCAGATCAAAAGATGAAGTGAATCCCTTCCACAGAGTAATTTCTAGTGATGAAGAATCAATACTCTGGAGATTTGCATGGAATATCAGAGAAGCTAAAATTTTGGATTGCTGGGTGACTTAAACACATTTTGATGACCAGATGAATCCAGACAAATTTTTTGAGTGGCTCCAAGCAATGTAACATGTCTTTGAATGCTAGGACGTCTCATCAGACATAATGGTAAATCTAGTCGCCACCAAGTTAAAGAAGAGTCTGTTGCTGTGATGAGAAAATTTGAAGCACCTGCGCCAACGGAAAGGGAAAAAAATCACTTTTTAGTCTTAGATGAAACGAAATATGCAAAGCAAATACCTACCTATTCATTATAAACATGACATGTTCTCGAGACAACAACACAGGGTGACCGCCGCATCTTACTAACAAAATTTAATCATAGGGTCAAGAAACAAGAGTACACCCAATCGAATGTCTAAGTTGATCCCGCCATAGGAAAAGCTAATTTAGAGTGGAGACGGGCGGAGCCAACCAACATTCATAAATCTGTCTCAGGCAGAAAGTGCGTTAAGTGCTACAATTTTGGGCAAAGTACATCACATTGTCTAAAAAAGAGTACGGTCTATTCCACTTAGCAGGGAGCATTTGAAGAAATAGACAATAACATAGTAGACACTGAAGAAGACGAGCGCTTGAAAGAGCAGTAGCTTCCAACTAATGAGGGAGAGATGTACGTCATTCAAGTTGAGCCCATGAGAGAAACTCCAGCAGGAGTAACATTGGTTGTGCAAGAGGGTCATGAATTTCAGAAACCGACTACAGATACATAGAAACCCTAGATAAGGGAATTTCAAAATTTTTAGATATATAGTCTGCCTATTGAGTTGCCTTTATTAAGGAAGGTACAACATGTCAGAGTTGATAAACATTTGAGCTATATTTGGAAGTATAAGGGAAGTCATTTGCGTATTAAATTTAGTTCAACAATATAGCCACCGACAAATGGTCAAACATTAGGGATGAATCATAGCATTGAAAATCGTTTTAGGAGCTATGGGAAAGAACATCTTACAAGGTCTTTCCAGAGAAGAAAAATTGGCCTTCTAGAGTGGTTGCTATTGAGACTTGACCAATATGACATAGATTTCGGTTCAGAGTTAGTTCCTCCAGACAATTTTTTTTATCCTATGTGCCCAACCAAGTATGAGTGGAAGAGTCGAATGACAAACTTTATGGTTCTAGTGTTACTTTGTGAGAATCTACTATTATGTGCATCTCTAGCTCAGGGTGTGTTAAATGAAAATGGATACCTACAAGACTTACCAAGAGATTACAACATTTTTGCTACCTTCAATGTGTCCGACCTGACTCTGTACTATGGGGAGACAAAGCTTTGATTGATGAGGTCGAAGCTCCTCTAACCCTGTGGGACTGGCGTGGAGCGATAACGAGGTGTGAAAATTGCCTCCTCCATCTAGAAGAAATTAATATAGGGATTAAATAGAGTTTATTTTATCTGGATTCCAAGTTTCCTATGGAGGCAAGCTTCTATAGTTAATTACATCCTAAATGACGGGGGTCACTTGAGAAAACTCTCAATGATGATTAGAGGTGTCAGTCTTCGAGAATTCAAAGTTTAGATTTTCACGATAGGACGTGGAAAAGCAAGTGGGAGTAACTCAAATAGGAAAAAATATTTTTAGGTGTCCAAAAAAAGGAAAAGGTTAGGGGGTGCCACAGATCCTGAGTTTAGATTTTCACGATAGGACGTGGAAAAGCAAGTGGAAGTAACTCAAATAAGAAAAAATATTTTTAGGTGTCCAAAAAAAGGAAAATGTTAGGGGGTGCCACAGATCCTGAGTCGAAATCTCAGTGACTTCTCGGATTATCCTAATGCGTAGCTGGCTTTTGGAGACGATGTTATTTAGGTGTTTAATACTGTCAATTTTATTATTTAGGACTTTTATTTGCATAATATATGATTATGCAAATAACACACAGAGATATGAGGGTTTACGTCGTACCATACGACAACCTCGGAACCTAAGACAAGTTAAGACTTACGTTGCACAACATGTTTGTGTAGGGGCCTAAAGAGGGTATGAGGATTTACGTCGCACCGGACGAGCTATCTCGAAGTCCTATGGATTATTGTTTAATTCTAATGAGAGGTTTGTTGTTGTAGACTTGTTGGATCTCTCGAAGATGTCCCTTTGCAGGTCCTCAACACGTCGCTCATGGCGTATGCTCCAAGCTACTTGTTGAAACAGCAGTCCTAAGGTCTATGGTTCAACATATTCTACCAGGTATGTTTCAATATTTTGGTTTTGTCTGTAAAGTAGATGAATGCAGGTAAGAAAATACCGTGTAGTAAATAAAGAAACTGCAGTGCATAATAATGCATACCCGGGCTTCTGCTACTGTTGCATGGCTAGTTCATAAAATATAATATAATTTGCAATGAATTTAAATAAATTGCAAAAAAAAAGGAAGAAAGCTGGAACTGTAGTGTGAAAAGCAACAAAACGAGTCGTAACAAAACATGAACAGGCAAAGCATAACCCGTGGTCACATACGAAAGACTAAGACTAGGTATAAAATATCAGTAAAGGTGGGGACTTAGAGCTATACTGTGTGCTTCCCAGCCTTGGGTAAGAGCTACCAACTAGATAATTTACGGAAGACAGTCCTTAACCTCTGCCGTAGACCTTTGTAAGTTTTATCAAAATTCTTTGATTTTTATATTCAAAAGCTGTTGTTCAGACTTACATGTAGTGTTCACTTTAATAGACAAAAGAAATTTTATTTTTATTGTTGTAAATATTATGTAAAACAGTGCAGTCAACATGCTAATTACTCTAATCAGGCTAGGACTATTGGACATTTAAGAGTATCAGGGGCAACAATTTCACCAAGAGTTGGCGAATAGTATCATCGGTTTTTATCCTCTCCCTTTATTGAATGTCCTTGAGGTAGGTGATACTATTCTAATAATCTCACTTCGTATCTCTCGTTTAAGTACATATAAACTATGTCGCTATCGTCCTGGTCACCTAGACCTTAGACTTATTCTAGTCGGGTGATCCATATGTGACATTAACAAATGTCTCCAATTGCCAGGAGGATTTGAGTGTAATGTTCAAGCTCAAATCCCGGTGCATTGAGTTTCATTTTAAGTTAAGTTATGACGAGAATTTTACTATTTGACTTAATTAAATCAGTCATGAATCACTGCTTGGTGCAGATCCTCTGAGTTTCATTTTAAGTTAAGTTATGACGAGAATTTCGCTATTTGACTTAATTAAATCAATCATGAATCACTACTTGGTGCAGATCCTCTCTATTGCTTTAACTATCTTATGAATTAGGTCAG
The DNA here is from genome assembly GCF_001263595.1 of Phalaenopsis equestris. Classification (NCBI taxonomy): domain Eukaryota; kingdom Viridiplantae; phylum Streptophyta; class Magnoliopsida; order Asparagales; family Orchidaceae; genus Phalaenopsis; species Phalaenopsis equestris. The sequence goes on along the minus strand of NW_018165253.1, from coordinate 116,473 downwards.
ATGCCTAGCTTTAATATCCATTTGAAAATTAGGTAATGAACTCTCATCTAGGGCGTGCTCCTAAAATCTAGGAAGCCTACACTTTAACTTGAGCTTCAAGTGTTTTAAAATGTTCTATCTTCAATTAAGTATTTTTCAACTAATACTCGAACATCTTTAGATCAAACTTACCTCACTATCATGCTCTTAAGACCTAGGGGATAAACCTATAATTTTGCCAAAAGGTTCATGAATTGTGCTTTAATCCCTATTAAAAAACAATTGAGCTTAAGTCTAGCCAATGCTTAGAGGTCCTAATTGATAGCCTACTGATCTTTCAATTCAGACACCTAACTCTTGAATCATTTAAGCTTTTTCTCCTAATTCTCAACAATTCTCACAATTACAATTTTATCCTTATTATGTAACAAAAAAGGTGAATGATTTGCTATGCTATTTCCCCTTGAGTTTCATTCATCTCAACAGACTAATTATCATTGTTTTTCTTTTAGTACCCTTCCCCTCTGATTACTCCCTTTTTTTTAAAGGCATGAATCAATTCTGAAATAATTAAATCAGAAATTCTCATTTTTTAACTTAACCATTGACAAGAAAAATGAAAACAAAACCAAATAAGCGGAGGAGGCTGACCCACTTAAACAAAATCAGCAAAACCAGGAACAAAACCACAAGTGAATCAGTCTAAAAATGTTTTAATTCTTTCAAAAATTAATAATCAAATCATCCCTCGAAACATCAAGCAAATCAGATTCAAAAAGAGTATTTGAAGTTTTCAAGGCAATATAAATATAACTTTTAAAATGATTTAAAAGTAACATTTTGGGACTTCAAATTTAGTGTTTAAAAGAAGACCCCAATGGAACAATTCAAATTTTAAAAAAGGAAGAAGCTCCAATAACTTTCAAATCTTCAAAAATCAAAACTGTTATATTTTCAAATTTTACCAAAAAAAATGCGGCATTTTAACGTTTCCAAAAAAAATGGTGGACGAATTAACCACAAAAGTTATGCAAGTCCCTTCAATAACTTAAGGAAAAAGAAACAAGCGAGAAAAAAAAAGACCACAACTATGCTACACATGCTCAACATTTCATGCTTAAGAGAACAAACTTTCCAAATAGAACATGAAAAGTTTTATACTTTTGCAAACGTAAAACATTGAAACTTTTCAAAATTTTCAAATAAAACACTTAAAGCTTCCAGGTTTTGTAAAAATAAAGCATTGTCAATCTCCTAAACTTTGCAAATAAAGTTTGAAAAGTTTCAGATTTTTCAAATGTAAAGCACCAAAACATTTATAAACTTTCCAAATTTTCTAAATAAAACACTTAAAGCTTCCAGGTTTTGCAAAAGTACAATATTGCCGCTCTCCTAAACTTTCCAAATAGAGTTTGAAAAGTTTTAGAAATTTCAAATGTAAAGCACCAAAGCATTTGTAAACTTTCAAAAATTTTCAAATAAAACACTTAAAGCTTCCAGGTTTTGTAAAAGTAAAGCATTGCCACTCTCCCCAAACTTTCTAAATAGAGTTTGAAAAGTTTTAGATTTTTCAAATGTAAAAGACCAAAGCATTTATAAACTTTGCAACTTGAACATGAGAATTTTAAGATTTTTCAAGAATACGACACCTTTTCAAGAGTACGACACCGGTACGACACCGCAACTTTCCAAGCTTTGTAAACAAACATAAAAGGCTCTCAGATTTTTTAAAAGTGAAACACCAAAGCATTTGTGAATTTTTCAAGTTGAATATGGGAGCTTTCAGATATTTCAAAAATAAGGCACCGCAACTTTTTAAACTTGCCAAAATGTAAACTAGATTGTGACCTTAATTGTGCTTTGAAAATTATTTAACTAAAGAACAAGTAGAGAGCAAAAGAAAGCTCATAAATATCAATCTAAGCGCAAGTTCTTGCAAATACAAATTCCACCAAACATTACTCTCCTTTCTTTTCTATTCCTCTTTTTTTATGAACAAGCATGCAAAGCAAGAAGCATAGGAACTTTCCCTTTTTTTCTTTAACTAAAAAAAAGAAACATAAAATAGGGAAGCTATGTCTTTAAATACTAGCAAACAAATTTTAAAAAAAAAATCGGCATGAACATTCTTTCTCTTCCTTCCTCTTCTTTTATTTCTCTCTTTTTTTTATTCAATCGCGAGAAGCATTTGGCCTAGAACAAATCCATTCAGCAAACAGTAGTAACAAGTAGCTAAAAGAAAATAATGTTAAATGCAGAATGTTTGATCTTGTGTTGTGGAAATTTGAATGAGTCGGAATCCCTGCATTGACCCCGAAATTTGAATTTGAAGAAATCAGAAGCCTTAACATCCATCAAAGGGGGTCTTACTCCTATCTTCGGAAGTTGATTTGTTTTTTTTGTTTTTTCTTGTGGAAGATTTGTAGGATTTGTGTGTTGCGGGAAATTTATGGGAGTTTATGAACTGTGTAATTTATGAGAATTTATGGAGAGTTGCAGAATATGTGTGGAAGTTAAAGGAATCAGAATCCATGCATCGGTCCTGAAATTTGAATTTGAAGGAATAGGAAGCCTTAACATCCATATAGGGGGTCTCACACTGATCCTCAAGAAATTGAAATTTGAAGTAATCGGAAGTCTTAACATCCGTATAGGGGGACTCACACCGATTCTTGGGAATTTGAATTTGAAAGAATCAAAAGCCTTAACATCTGTATAGGTGGCCTCACACCGATCCTCGAAGATTTGAATTTTGAAAGAATCAAAAGCCTTAACATCCTTATAGGGAGCCTCACACCGATTCTCGGAAAATTGAAATTTGAAGGAATCAAAAGCCTTAATATCCGTATAGGGGAACTCACACCGATCCTCGAGAATTTGCATTTGTTTAATATCCGTATAGGGGAACTCACACCGATCCTCGGGAATTTGCATTTGTAGGCCACATTAGGAAGAAAAATCTTAACCTCCATTTAAGGGGACTTTACATCCAACCTAAGAGACAAAGAGGAGTAGGAAGTATTAACATTCATTGAAGGAATCAGATGCTTTTAAATCCATCTAGGGGAGCTCACACCGATCCTCGGAGATTTGCATTCGAAATTTGTAAAATTCTTATGGAACTTGTTGAATTTAGGAGAGTTGTGAAAAATACATGTAGGAATTTATGCAGTGTAGAATTTTGTTGAAATGTTTGTGCATAGATTTGTAGTGTTGACATTGAATTTTGTGGAAGTTTTTGTGGAATTTGTGAAAATTTATGCAATGTGGAGAATACCTGTAGATGTTTATGCAGTGCAGAGAAACTATACCAGCTTGGACAATCGTCGGGGACATGACATCTGAATTAGATCTAGCCGAGAAATAACAACCGTTAAAGAAATTACGCCAAATCTAGGATAAAGTCAGTCACATTGGGAAAGAATGTCGGAGACTTAAATCAATCTCAAGAGGCTACCGAAGAAAATGTCTATGCGATAAAAGATGTGGTTCCTTAGAACCAACCAAGCCCCATTCACACGAGTAATAGGACCCAGAGTTCCTGTGGGAAGAAACTTCGGGCCGAGAGAAATGACACTGGTGATAGGTCGAGAAGGCTTAAGTTGACCAAGTCGAAATTTGAAGGGATGTTCAAAATTTTGATTTTTATCGTTTTGCTTATTTGGCTCAGTGCTGTGTTTCATTTCATTTTGATGTTGAAATTTATTTGACATTGAATTTTATTTTGTTGCATTTGTTTTAAGATTTGGACCCAGTTTTAGACAGGTGCGACATCCGTGTTTCTAAGAACAAAGTTTTGTTTTTAAAACATCAAAATGCATAGTACTTCTCCAGGTATTATCCATTGATTGAAGACGTATAAAAATAACTCATTCTTTAAGGTACTATCGGAACTATATTCTTTCAAGTGCACATAAAGATATGCTACTTCTAAGGACGTCACGGTATTATCCATTGATTGAAGACGTATAAAAATAACTTATTCTTTAAGGTACTATCGGAAGTATATTCTTTCAAGTACACATAAAGATATGCTACTTCTAAGGACGTTACAACTCGAAAGGCTGCAACTTTGTAGCTTCATTGTGGTTGTCATCCTTTCTTTATCAATTTATATCTCCAAGTGGAATGAAATTGCCACATTTTAAAATTCCGGAACAAAAGTAAGCTTTTGGATTTAGCATGTAGCCTAATCATGCATAATTGGATGTTATTTTGGTTATGCTATAGTCTACAAACATGCTACTTAGGAATTTGGTGAGACACTTGTTGGTATGAAGGATTTATGCATTGTTTTGGGGTGATTTCGTTGGTTGCCTTTAGGTGATTTGTACACTTCTCATTTACTCTCTCTCTCTCTCTCTTTCCTCATCATCCAAATAAATAGATGTCTAATGAGTGGAGAAAGGTTCAATTGGTTTTTATATTCAAGAATAGAGCGGATGCATACACCATTGTGCAAATTATAGATGAATTAAATTAGCTTCTTCTAAAAGAGACCTTCACATAATTCATCTTTTCTCTTTGATTTGTTATCCCCCTTTTTTTTTGCTGAGAATTAAGCACATTTAAGGATTTTTGAATATCTAAGCTTAGACACTAATTTTTTATTTTGTGCCCACCTCAAGTTTTTTTTTTCCAAGTCAATTTTCACATAATTTTTTTTTGTATCATTCTCTTTTGCTCCTTTTATTTTTTGGGAGTTACTATATCTGACTTTTATTTTTTGGGAGTTACTATATCTGATAGAGCATATTTTTTTTAAAAATTTCTTGAATATCCAATCTCTCTTAATTAGTCATTCCCAAAATATTCCTCAATATGAATTATGAGACATTATAGTCCAATTGAAGTCAGGACCAAGTCACTTGGTCGACAATTAAAAAAACCCGTGATATCCTTAGTCGATTACTCGTATTATAATCACACTATTTTATTCTGAAATTTACTTAGGACCCAATCCAAAATCTTTAAAGTGAAGGACCCAATTATTAGGGCATTAATTTCATTTTCTCCCGAAATCATAGTTTTTGTCACAATGCTTAAATTTTTATCTTGAATTACTCCTTTCTTGATTGTCCTATTTATGAACTTTGAATGTTTTGTTAACCGTGCTTTCCAAACATTGAACAGTTCTGAAAAGCAAGTTTTTTCTTTATTTTATTGCTGTGGGAGGAAAAAGACAGATAAACATTGATACAACTAACATCTCTTTCGATAACAAAAGTAGTACAATAGTAATCAAGAGACATTCTGTCCTTTGTCGGCTGCATCGGAGTCAAACGGAACACTGGGATCGACCGAAATCATATTGATAGAACCTTTTTCAGGTTCTTTTAAAAAATTCTTTTGCAATCCCTATTCTCTTGTTATTGAAGTTCTCCTCAAGCCAATCTTTACAAGTGAAACAATCTTTTATGGTGTATCCGATCAGCCTGTGATATGGGCAGTACCTCGGATGATCTCTTTCATCAACTTCGTCTGGTTTCGTCGATTCAGAGAGTTTGAACTCAAATTTCTTTATTAAATTCTGAAACATTTGTTCGACTGTCTCATCTTGAAAGTATACATTTAGTTCAAACGATTCTTTATCTTCGGAGTTTCACTTCATCTGTTTGATAAGACCTCTGTTAAAACGATTGCTGACCATTCTGTCGAGGATGTTGGTAGATCTGTTGAGACTGTTCGACTTGTATCTGCAAGGGTTGCTTGCCCCTATCAACCACTGCTACTGCCCTAGATTTCTTTTCAGATTTCTTCTCAGATGTCTTCAATGGCTCTAGCTTCTCAGCTTTCTCAAAAAACTCAAGTTGCTTAGCTTCTTCTTGAAGATTCTCAACTTTGCTAAGCAGCTTCTCGAATGTCTTGATGGTGAATCATTTGAGTAAGAAACCCACTGGACCATAGATGCTTTTTAGAAGGATTTCGACTGTGCTGCTCTTGGAGTTGTGGCCCACACTTCATGCTCAAATTTCTCCATCGCAGAATGTTGTCCATCAATATTTCGGTTGGCTTCTGTCGCTCCACCACGAGATCACCGACGGTGATATGGTATTTAACTCTAGCAAACCTCTTAACAAAGAGGTCTTCCAATTCTGCAAATGTTTTCACTAAGTCATTGGGTAGTTCGACATACCAATCAAAAATCATTCCTGAAAGACTACTCACAAATTGACGACACAACAACACATCACTATCCCTCGCGTTGCAACAATTTGCTCAGAAGTGTGCAACATGTTGTTGGAGGTTTCCCGTTCCATCAAATATTTTGAATGACAGTGGTACGAAACCCTTGGGGTACTGGACATCATCAAATTCTTCGGGATAAGGTCTACCCTTTAGAATCAATGCCTCTCCTTTTGATTGAGTCAGGACTTCTCTCACCTGTTGTTCCACCATGCTTAATGTCTTCTTCTGGTATTATGCTCTGGACTGAATCCTTCTTCTGTTGTTGGTATTTGTCAGTAGAAGTAAACTATTTTTTTTCGTTTGTAATATGAACAATTTTTGGCTGACTTGTTCTGGAGCTGTCATTTGTGGTGACTGTGACTATCCTTGATCATCTCTTCTTTTAGTTATTTCTTCATCTGGTTGATCTGTTCATCACGCTGTTGAATGACTCTTTACAACTCATCCACGGCGTTCTCCTTAGTGGGTAAAGGAGCATCACACGAGGATAAGGTGGCTCTGACCTCAACAATGTTAATTTTTGCGAATTCCTCTATCGCATAATCTGACAGATCGTAGGGTTCATCACCCGCATCCTTTCTTTGTTCTTCACACAACCGTGCAATGTCGACTCGAAGCCTTTCCAACGTAGCCCCGACTGACCTTCGTTTGACAACTTTAAGGTCAATTGGAGTTTTTTGATGAGCTTCACCTCTTTTGTTGATCGCTGGTGCAATTGTGTAGAAGTCAGTTGGAACAATTGAATCAACTAAAATCATATTGTTGGAACATCTTTCAAGTTCTGTCAAATACTCCTTTGGAATTATTATGTTCTCGTTTTTTAAAATTTTTTTTAAGCCTTTCTTTGAAGCTGATACAGTTCTCCATAGTGTGTTCGAACAATCTGTGGTAGGGGCAGTAGTTGGGATGGTCTTTCTTATTGATTTCCTCTGATCTCTTTGGCTCTCGTAATCGAATTTAAGATTTTTAATCAAATCCTGGAACATCTTTGCTACAATTTTTCTGAAAGAATATACTTTGTTCAACTACTTGGTCGCAGATGGACCCTGTCTTTCATCCATCTGGCGTAGCCTATGCTAGGATGACTGTTGACTGTGCTGTTGGTTGTATTGTTGGCCATTTTGTAGATCGTATTGCTGCAGATATTGCTGGTTGTACTGTTGCAGATGCTGGTAGATCTGTTGAGGCTGCTCGACCTAAATCTATACTGACTGCTTGACTTTATCCGCCGTTGTTACTCTCTCAAATTTCTCTTTGAATGTCGTCGTTGGCTTTGAACTATTATGGAGAGTCCTCTCCGGAGGTAGCAGGCAACTGGTGAAACCTACTCCTTATGAGTAGAGGTGATGTATCATGTAATCCTATCTCATCCAGTTGGAGGGCGGTGTCAGTAGTAGCCAACTCTGTGGCTTTCGTCTTTTTGGCCCTTAGAATTTTCTGGTTGCGCCTCATTTCCTATGTTTTGGTCAGTTGCACGAACTTTGAATTGGACCAAATCTCGAATATGGAAAACGACGGGGCAAAAGCATCGACTGACACTTCTTCGTCTAAAATCTCCTTCCCTTTGTTTATTGGAACAGTTGATGTAGTAACGGTGAATCCAGTGACAGAAGTAGAAATAGTCTTGGGAGCAGTGCTTACACTCCTAGTGGCAGAGTTTACAGTAACAGCAGAATTCTTTTCAATCAACACCTTCTTCAGAGGGGGGAATTTCTTAGTAGATTTCAGATTGAACTCCACCACAGGCTAGACGGACTTGTCCGTTTCAGGTTTCATTATTGCAACAGCAACATTCCCAAGTTTGGCTTCAATATCGTTGAATCTTTTCCATTTAATGACCGCCAAGTCAGGCAGCTCGCTCTTGCTAACAACAAACTCCATTTTGGTGGCAAAAGAAAATATCAACTTTGGTGAAGACATTGTCCTCATCATTTGAAAATTTTCCGGATGTCAGTGACTTTCAATGTCTTGTAATTTCAACGAAAGTACTCAAATTAACACACTTGTCTTTTGAACTAGGTATCCTTTGAAATTTATTCATGTGAATTTTGTTCCAAATTTTGTGATTTGTTTCACTTTCGTTTTGTTTGGAGTTTAAATGGAAGATTGTGAGAGTGAAATTTTAGTGTTAACTCGTTCACCACAATTCAAGATCGAATAGGAATGAAGCGTAGGACCCGGTTTGAGATTTGGAGGGGGTTGGCTTCGCATCGGGCTTTCCGGTTTGAGATTTGGAGGGGGTTGGCTTCGCATCAGACTTAGATAGATCACTCCTAATCTACCACACCTATTAGAGGTCCAACCCACACTAAACCCTAAAGATTCTATAGCCCATCTGTTTAAGGATGTTTAAACAGATGACTCCTGAGTCCAAAAGAGTTGACTATACCTGCGCAAGAAAGAAATGAGCGAGCCATGCCAACGGAAGAATGGTAGTTTGGTCCATGGGGGACATTGACACACTATCGATGTATGAAGACAAAACCTTCTAATCAAAATGGAGAGAGGAACTCGTCCCCAATGGAGTCGTCAAAATTTGTCAAACATTTTTTTTTATTTATGAAAATTGAAAATAGTTTTGAAATTTAATTTAATATAAGAGGTATATAATTTGGTTTTGAAAGTAGTATGTTTTAATTTTCAAAAAATGAGATCAAATGAATCTCATTTGTTTAATTTTTTGCATAATCGTGTCTGATATTGTGGTGAATACTACACCTTCCCGAAAGATAAGTGTATACATCGACGATAAACCAAATCCTACAAATTAAGAGATTTTTGACATCCGTTTGGTCTGCAAACTTTTTATGTGTGACCGACAAGCTTCTCTACCTAATATAAAGATTAAGTAGGGTTTACTTTACCTGAATTCCAAGTTTCCTATAGAGACTTCTTTATAGAGGCAAACCCCTATAGTTAATTACCTCCAAATGACGGGGGTCACTTGAGAAAACTCTTGATGATGATCAAAGGTATTAGTTTTCAAGAATTCAAAGTTTAGGTTTTCACGATAGAACGTAAAAAATCATGTGGCAGTAACTCAAATAGGAACAGTTATTTTGTGAAGTCCAAAAGAAGGAAAAGAATAGGGGATGTCACAGATCCTGGGCAAAACCTCATTGACTTCCCAGACTATCCTATGTGTGGCTGAGTTTTGGAGACGATGTTATTTAAGTGTTTAATACTGTCAATTTTATTATTTGGTGCTTACATTTACATGATATCCGATTATGTAAATAGCTCGCAGAGATAGAAGGGTTTACGCCGTACCACACGATAACCTTAGAACCTAATGTGAGTTAGGACTTACGCTGCACAACATAGTTGTACAGAGACTTAAAAAGGGTATAAGGATTTACATTGCACTGGGCGAGCTACTTCAAAGTTTTACGGGTTGTTATTGTTTAATTCTAAGGAGAGGTTTGCTGTTGTAGACTTGTTTGATCTCTTGAAAATATCCTTCTGCAGGTCCTCGACACACTGCTCACGGCATATGCTCCAAGTTCTTTGTTGAAACAACAGTTCTAAGGTCTAAGGTTCTACCAGGTATGTTTCAATGTTTTGGTTTTGTATGTAAACTAAATGGCTGCATGTAAGAAAGTACCGTGTAGTAAATAAATGAACTGCAGTGCATAAAATAAAATGCGTACCTGCGCTTATGCTACCGCTGCATGGTTAGTTCATAAAGCACAATATACTTTGTAGGGAATTTAGATAAATTGCAAAAAAAAAAAAAAAAAAAAAAAACAAAAAT
>NW_018165253.1:92158-106346 GCF_001263595.1 Phalaenopsis equestris | reverse complement strand
TTGTAGGGAATTTAGAAAAATTTAAAAAAAAAAAAAAAAAAAAGAAAACAGAAATTGTAGTGTGAAAAGCAACAAAACGAGTTGTAACAAAACACGAACAACCAAAGAAAAACCTCTGGTCACATATGGTAGACCAAGACTAGGTATAAGGCATCAGTAAAGGTGGGGGCTCAGAGCTGTACTATGTGCTTCCCAACCTTGGGTAAGAGCTACCAACCAGACAATCTACGGAAGACAGTCTTTAATCTCAATCCAAGTGACTATCTGTTGACCTTTGTAAGTTTTACCAAAATTCTTTGATTTTTTTATGCAAAAGTTGTTGTTTAGACTTACATGCAGGGTTCACTTTAACAGTCAAAAGAAATTTTATTTTTATTGTTATAAATATTATGTAAAGTAGTGCAGTCCACAGACTAATTACTCTAATTAGGCTAGGACTACTGGCTACTTAAGAGCATCGGGGGCAGCATCTCACTAAGAGTTGACGAATATTATCATCGGACCTTATCCTCTCCTCTCATTGAAGGTACTTGAGGTAGGCGCTGGCTAGGACTACTGGCTACTTAAGAGCATCGGGGGCAACCATCTCACTAAGAGTTGACGAATAGTATCATCGGACCTTATCCTCTCCTCTCATTGTAGGTACTTGAGGTAGGCACTGCTATTCTAATAATTTCACTTTGTACCCATCGTTTAAGCACATATAAGCAATGTCGTCATCGCCCTCGCCACCTAGACTCTAGATTTATTCTAGTCCGGTGATTCATATGTGGCATTAATAAATGTCCCCAATTGCTAGGAGGATTTGAGTCTAATGTTTAAGCTCAAATTCCAGTGCATTAGGTTTCATTTTAGGTCAAGTTATGATGAGAATTTCACTATTTGATTTAATTAAATCAGTCATGAACCACTGCTTGTGCATATCCTGTCTATTGCTTTAATTAACTTATGAATTAGGGTCAGGTGCCTAGCTTCAGTATTCTTTTAAAAATTGGGTAGATGAACTCTTACCTAGGGTGTGCTCCTAAAACCTAGGAAACCTACACTTTAACTTGAGCTTGAAGTGTTTTAAAGTGTTCTATTTTCAGTTAAGTGTTTTGCAACTAATCCTCGAACATCTTTAGATCAAACTTAGCTCACTATCATGCTCTTAACACTATCATGCTCTTATCATGCTCTTAAGACCTAGGGGGTAAACCTATAATTTTGCCAAAAAGGCTCATGAAATGTGCTTCATTCCGAATTAAAAAACGATTAGGCTTAAGCTTAGGGGTTCTAATTGATAACCTATTGATCTTTCAACTCATGACCCTAATTCTTGAATCATTTAAGCTCTTACTTTCTCTCAATTCTCAACAATTCTCACAATTACAATTTTATCCTTCTTATGTAACAAAAAATGTGAATGATTTGCTATCATATTTCCTTTTGTGTTTAAATCATCTCAACAGACTAATTATTATTGTTTTTCTTTTAGTACCCTCCCCTCTGATTACCCCTTTTTTTAAGGTGTGAATCAATTCTGAAAATAATTAATTAAAAATTTTCATTTTTTAACTTAACCATTGACAAAAAAAAGGAAAACAAAACCAAATAAACGGAGGAGGCCGACCCACTTAAATTAAATCAGCAAAGCCAGAAACAAAACCACAAGTGAATCAGTCCAAAATCATTTAAATTCTTTCAAAAACAAATAATTAAATCAACTCTCAAAACATCAAACAAATCGGATTCGAAATGAGCATTTGAGGTTTTCAAGACAATATAAATATAACATTTAAAATGACGTAAAAGTACCGTTTTGAGACTTCTAATTTAGTGTTTAAAAGAAAACCCCAATAAAATAATTAAAATTTTCAAAAAAAAAAAAGCTTAAAAAACTTTCAAATCTTAAAAAATCAAAACCGTTATAATTTCAAATTTTCATAAAAAAAATGCGACGTTTTAACGTTTAAAAATAATAATGGTGGATGAGTTAACCTCAAAAGTAGTGCAAGTCCCTTTCATAACTTAAGAAAGAAAAAACAAACAAGCAAAAAAAAAAGGCCACCACTATGCTACACATGCTCAACATTTCATGCTTAAGAGAACAAACTTTTCAAATAGAGAATGAAAAGTTTCAGACCTTTGCAAATGTAAAACATTGAAACTTTCTGAATTTTCCAAATAAAATACTTAAAGCTTTCAGCTTTTGCAAAAGCAAAGCATTGTCACTCCCAAACTTTCCAAATAGAGTTTGAAAAGTTTCAAAATTTTCAAATGTAAAACACCAAAATGTTTATAAACTTTAAAAAAATTTCAAATAAAACACTTAAAACTTTTAGGTTTTGCAAAAGTAAAGCAGTGTCACTCTCTCAAACTTTTCAATTAGAGTTTGAAAAGTTTCAGATTTTTCAAATGTAAAGCACCAAAGCATTTGTAAACTCTACAACTTGAGCATGAGAACTTTCAGAATTTTCAAGAATACGACACCGCAACTTTCCAAGTTTTGTAAACAAACATTAAAGGCTCTCAGATTTTTCAAAAAGTGAAGCACCAAAGCATTTGTAAATTTCCAAATTGAATATGGGGGCTTTCAGATTTTTCAAATGTAAAGCACCAAAGCATTTGTAAACTCTACAACTTGAGCATGAGAACTTTCAGAATTTTCAAGAATACGACACCGCAACTTTCCAAGTTTTGTAAACAAACATTAAAGGCTCTCAGATTTTTCAAAAAGTGAAGCACCAAAGCTTTTGTAAATTTCCAAATTGAATATGGGGGCTTTCAAAATTTTTAAAAATAAGGCACCGCACCGCAACTTTTCAAGCTTGCCAAAATGTAAACTAGAATGTGACCTTAATCGTGCTTTGAAAATTATTCAACTAAGGAGCAAGTAGAGAGCAATGAAAAACTCCCAAATATCATTCTAAGCGCAAGTTCTTGCAAATACAAATTCCACCAAACATTACTCTCCTTTCTTTTCTCTTCCTCTTTTTTTATGAACAAGCATGCAAAGCAAGAAACATATGACCTTTCCTTTTTTTTCTTTAACTAAAAAAAAGGCATAAAATAGGGAAGCTATGCCCTTAAATACTAGCAAACAAATTAAAAAAAAAAATTCGGCATTAACATTATTTCCCTTCCTTTTCTTTCTCTTTTTTTTTACTCAATCAAGATAAGCATTTGGGCTAGAACAAATCCATCCAGGAAACAATAGTACTAAATCGCTAAAAGAAAAGAAAAATGCAGGTACAAGAATAGAGAAATCACTATCTTAAAGAGGAAGGTAAGTCACACACACCTTGTTTAGCTTAAAGAAAGAAGAAGAAGAAGAGTGACAGAAATCCAAGAGCAGCAATCACACTTAATCCATAAATGATTTTAGCAGCACCTTCCCCCTTTTTCAAGCTTCAACCACCAAAGAACTAACCCTAGATATGCTTTTATTGGCAAAGGAGAGAAATAATTCCTACCTAACGACCCTAATGGTGGCCAAAAAAGGTGACAGGAGAAGAAGAATCGTATTTAGGGAGAGGGGGAGGCGACATCGAGAAGAAGAAGAGTCGGACAGGAGGTAGGCTCGCCTACCTCGCGATTGACGAGCCGTTCGGTCGAGCGGGGCTCGAGTAGGGCGAGGTGCGCGACTGGAATGTCGAGCGAGAGAGGAGTCGGCTCGGGAAAAATGTCGAGAGAAAGGGGAGGATCGTGATCGGGAAGAAGGGCTTGCGTGCGCAATTAAGGATATAAGGATTTTTTTTTATTTTGTTTGTTTTATTCAATATAGTTTGAGCTAAAAGATTTATGTCCAACTAAGAAGATCATCAGTGTGAGAATCAATAGGGACAAGATTGTAGGTATGGTAAAGTTGTCTCAGGCAGAATATGCTGAGAAGGTTCTACACACGGTCAACATGAGTGAGGCAAAACCAGTTTGCACTCAGAGCAAGCACAAATGAAAAGCGCACCATATGCTGCAATAGTTGGAAGTTTATTGTATGCAATGATATGTACAAGATCAGATATTGCACATGCAATGAGACTGGTTAGCAGGTATATGGGTAATCCAGGGAAACATCAATGGGAGGCAGTGAAGTGGATTCTCATATACTTAAGAGGAACAATCAGTAAGACACCTTGTTTTGGAGGTGCATGAATTAAAATACAAGGATATGTAGATTCAAATCTGATAGGTTATATTGATGGTAGAAGAAGGACAACAAATGAATTAAAATACAAGGATATGTAGATTCAAATCTGATAGGGTATATTGATGGTAGAAGAAGGACAACATTTTATGTCTTTATTTTGGGGATCACAAAATGAGTTTGTAGAAAAAGTACAAGGTATGTCTTCACTTGTGGAACATAGTAGTGTGTTGGGTCTTCAGGCTACAAAAGATTGTTGCATTTTCATTTGTAGAAGTTGATTACATTGTTATCATTGAGGCTAGAAAGAAAATAATTTGGCTGCAAAGTTTGATGACAAAATTGTGCAAGGAACAAGGAATTGAAAAACTTCATAGCGACAATATGAATGTTGTTCATCAAGCAAAGAATGTTGTTTTTCATCCAAGGTGAAGTACATTCCGTTTATATATCACTTTATTCGTTCTCTCTTAGAAGATAGTTATCTTTCGAGAATATACATGTAGCTTAGAATTTTGCTGATATGCTGAATAAATTGATTAAAATTGATAAACTGAAGCTAAGCTTGACTTCAGTTGGAGTTCAGTAAGGTTGAAACCAGGGGTGATCCACACTAGTATACATAAATATGGAAAAAGTACAAGTTTGGATGAGAGCGATTGCAAATCAGTCTCCAATTGGGAAATTATTATATGGAGCTTGATTAGTAAGGAGAAGCACCTAGGAACAGTGTAGCGGGCAACCCAGCGCCTCGCTGCATGCAGCCCAACGCCAGAGCAAGCGCCTTAGCGCTAGTGGGGTGCTTAGGCTCCCTACCAGAGGTTCATAAGCGGAAAGCCATCACTAGTAGGGGTGCTTAAGCTCCTAGAAAACTTGTTCTCAGCATTCCGAAACAAAGGGCCCAACAACTCGACAACCGAATGTGGTGCCTACGCGCCTGTAATTGATTTTTGCAGTTCAAAACTTTAAGTTTGTGTTTCTTCATTGCAAGGGTGCAT
This sequence comes from Phalaenopsis equestris, assembly GCF_001263595.1. Lineage (NCBI taxonomy): Eukaryota > Viridiplantae > Streptophyta > Magnoliopsida > Asparagales > Orchidaceae > Phalaenopsis > Phalaenopsis equestris. The sequence continues at coordinate 101,222 of NW_018165253.1, read as the reverse complement.
GCGAATAGTGCGAAGCAATGCTGCGAGTGGATTTTGAATTTCCGTCAATTCTCTTGTGCGAAAGAGAAAGGAGAGGAGTGTTAGCGAGTTATGGGAGAGCAAAGAGGCTTGAGTTAGTGAATTTATTGGTGTGTTGTGAATTGTGGTTTTTTCCATTTTTGGGTTTTTACACGTTAAGTCTTGTTGTTCTTTGTTTATTTTTTTTTAAATTTCTTGTGTGTTTCTGTTCAAGTATTTTGTTTTGGATTTCTCGAATTGGTGTTCTGTATTTATCTTAACCCCATAAGAATATATTTTGTGTTACATTAATTATTTATTATTAGTTGAGGTGTTTAGTTAGATATGTTTTATTTTGTTTAATTATGTTATATGCAGAGTGAATATATTAAGTTGGCTTTCAATCATATAAATATTTATGTTTGGAAACATGCGGTCAGGGATTTAAGTGGATATCAGATTTAACACTACCCAACAATGTTCTAGATTTAACACATGATTTTGCAAATTTGGATTTATAGAATTTACTAAATCCTACTTGAGTTAAATCCTAGATGTATCCAAACTAGTGAACAACTCTAAATTCCATGCTTCCTTCGTCTTCTTGGCCTTTACTCCCCCTACTATGCTGCTAACAATTTGGAAGAATTGGATCATTTTATGTAGACATAAATCACTAAAGCTTTTTAAGGCTCCACAATTTATAGAGTATTTCATTTAATACGTTAGATTTAGAGCCACAATAAGAAATTCTGTTGTAATCATTATTTTCTGAAAGCTCTCCTTGGTTCTCTCTTCTTTCAAACTACCACTCGCTACTAAATTCATAAAAGCCATTGGTGCCAACTTGCATTATATTTTTTTTAACAACTTTGTCAGAGACTACACGTCGAGAACAATATTTTGAAAAAAATTCAAGACAAGCTCCCAATCATCCAATCTAATTTATTGTGGATTTTAACTTGACATTGACTCACAGATGAAATGTGAGAAATAATCGTGCAGGTGCTTAGGGGTGCACGGACACATGCATGCACATGAAAATAACTTTTTCATGTAAATATTTAATGTCATATAGAAGTGATCAAATGATCACTAGTATTCAAAATTCTTTGGTATTTTTTAACTTTAAATAAAGAATAATTTATAACTTAAAAAAATCAAATACAGCAAGGTCAATTACAAAACAAATTATAGAGAAAAGAAAAATATAATACCAAATAAATGTAATATGATGGCCAAGAATGAAAAATCCTTTGGATGAGACGCCTTATCTAAAGCTTGGTGAATGCAATAATGAAATAATAATTTTTTTCTACACCATCTTTCAAATAGAATTTGAAACTTCCTATCAATTTCGAGTGATCACACTCCGAATCCTTTCTTTTGATTATGAGTCAGGATCATCAATAGCTTCACTTGTTAGAGAGAGATGTTGTGCTCCAAGAGTAGGAAGATTAATATTAATTTTCATGTTAGCAACTGGTATAGTGGATCATATTTGTGAGGCTAGCAAGGCCTAGCACGTTAGGCTCTAATTTCAAAGGAAAGTCTAATATTGGATTTAAATTTTTGAGAGCAAAAATGATCTGATTAAAGAGCAGCAACCATAGTGGTAGAAGGTAGAATTTGAACATTTGTTTGTTTCCTTTTTGCCTGATGGTTTGATTATCTTAATTCTGAACGAGTCTTGAAACATTTAGAGTTATTTTACTCTAAGCTTTTGTAACACAGTTAAGAAGAGATGCTTTCGAATTCTACGTTTTGTCAATATCTATAAAACAAAGAATCTGTCAGCTCTTTTTCAAGTGAAGTAGTAATGTCCAATTTAATCAGAACTCTGTTCACAGATTACCTAAAAAGATAAGCTCTAATATGTGCACTTGTAAATGTCTATTGAATATAGAACTCAAGGAGTATAAAGGAAATTAACTGAACGAATGTAAACCAGATCAAATGCAATCCAAACATGAGTAATTGGTGGTTCTTTAGAAGAATCAAAATGAGGACATTATTTAAGTGTTCACATTGGAAAGCCACTGACATCGTGTGATTACCCTCTGAAGAGTCTGGTGTAATGTACTTGTAAAGATAGTCTTATTAATGATTTGTTGAAGGTCAATGAGATCAATGGTGAAGCCCTCGACTAAATATAAATGTGACATGAATTTAATAATAACCTTTAGGTTGGGGTGGGTCAAAGAGGCGTTGCCATTTCATAGAAAAAGATAGTGAGCTAGTAGGTTCAAGGTTCTCATTTTAGGAATACTAGACCTCACGAAAAAATTGAGGTCAACATGAGCTAGTAGGTTCAAGGTTCTCATTTTGGAGGCGTTGCCATTTCATAGAAAAAGATAGTGAGCTGTCGGCACAAATGAAATTAAGTGCTGTATATAGTTTCTTATGTTGAAATGAATCTTGTTGAAAAATAATAAGTTTGAGATAAAGACTGATGCATTCCGGAATCTTACAGCCCTCCAACCATATTTGCAAAGGATTGTGGATGGCAGGTAGTAGGATCTGCAAAATAAGATGGTATGAAAGCAGGAGCCGCCACCGAGAAGATAGGGACCACTGCTACCTTGGCATTGAGCGACTTGAGGGTTTTGCTGAAATCCTAGGTGCTAATATGGGTGGCGAATGAGGATTAGTTGGGATCAGGGAGAAGGAAAAAGAGTATATGCATTTGCTTCTTGAAAGAAATAAAGATTCTACTAGTGTAGGATTTGAGTGAGGAATGTGACAGTTGACTAGAGCCAAGAGAAGTTGTTAGCAAGTGAGAAAGTTGGCAAGGCTACAACCTTAGAAGGTTCTCCAACAGACATCAGGAGCAACGTGCAAACGTGGGTGCAAAGTGAGATGGGGAGCAACTTAACTTTCAATCATGGCATATGGAGTGATGAGCATGCAAGACTATTTGAAGCACATCTTGTGATTGATGTTAGGTGTGACAAATGAAGCATAAGAGCCCCAAGGCTGTGTCCCATTCGTGTTTGCGTCAGGATGCAGGATGAAGATGCTAGACATGGACAGTGTTGCTACAAGAATATGGCATTTTGTGTAAGTACATGTACACGAAATAATTGATTCCATGATTTAGTAGGTAATTACTATAAAAAAAGTCACTTTTCCAACTCCATTAAATTAGTACAAGCATATACTTTTTCCTTTATCCAATAGAAAAATAAGATTGTTCATCATAAATACTTGATTTCCAATTCCAATTCTGCATTGTTATAGCTCATCTAATACAGGATAATGGAATATGTATTGCATTAGGAAAATAAATCAGTTTACCATATATGAAAACAAATTTCTGCTATTGTTTTGAGCATTAGGTTACATAGAAGTAAAATATGAAATTCATTCAGCATTCAGTATCTAAGAACTAAGCTACAAGAAGTAAGTTCAGGTAATCATAAATCATACAGACTTTTGTTTAGTTGTTTTTCTTTTATTTGAGCTGGTTTGGAGTGACTTCCTTTCAGGGCAGTGAATATTTTTATAATTCATTCTTTGAGCCTCAGTTTTTGATATAAGTCTTTATACAGTTAATGTTTTCGTAATCTCATTAATTGAGTAGTGTCCTTTCAATCACATTTCTTCTGGTTGTACATGTGAATTTGTTGAACTTTTTCTCTTTGCATTCTTTTGCGGAGCGTTTCCAATGTGCTTAATGTTTAACCCATGAGTTTGCAATTATGATTCTTAGCCCCTTTTACATGATGGAAATCCATTAAAATTTAATAATTGCTGACTTAAATTTTGTAGCATGAATAGAATCTTCAATTTTTAGCTCGATTTTGATTTCCTTTCTTTTAATGAATTTGGGGAATTAGTAGTTTCTATTTAATGAATAATTGTAAGTAATGTTTCAAATTGCTGACCTGGAGAAATTATTGTTCAGGACATACACATGTTGCAGAAGCGCTTAAAGTACCAATCCACATTTTTTTTACGATGCCATGGACGTGAGTTTTTGTGCTCATTGTCGACAGCTAGTTATTTTGTTGGGAAATCTACATAACTAGCACACAATTCTTATGTATTTACATATCTCACCCCTAAACTTTCATATTTACATACATAGCACTTTGGTGCTTTAAACCTAATGCATGGGAGTTGTATTTTACTTTTAAAAGGTTACTTTTAAAAGGGGTAATAGTGCTATTTTTGATGTGATATTAAAGATTTGAGTGTTATGTAGGTAAATATGAAAGATTAGTTGTGAGATATGTAAATACGTTAGAATTGTATGCTACGTATGTAAATGCCCCTATTTTATTTGTGCACTCGTGCATATGACTTCAACATTTCTTTGAAATTGCTTTTTATCTTTTGTCATTGGAATTAAGTTGTTATTGACGTCAACACGTTTTTCTTTTAGGCTTTTTGATGATATACATGTAATGCTACAATGTTCACTTTTCATTATGTTTAGGCCAACAACTGAGTTTCCACATCCTCTTTCTCGAGTCAAGCAACCAGCGGGGCACAGAGTGAGATCCTTTTTGGGGTTGTTCTTTGAAAGCATTTTCTTAATTTATTCTCTCTCACAACCTGTCTATGCTTTAAACCTCAAGCTTAATTCTACTTTATGAATGCTTTACCATTGTGCTCCCAAGGAATATTGATGCAACACAAAAAATTAATTTTAGGTTTATTTATTTCAAAATTTTCATTTAAATTACAGTTTTTATGTTTATTCTAAATGAAAATTGCATTAATTATCCTTTTGGTTGATTAGTTTCTTGTCAACTCTCTCTCTCTCTCACACACACATAGACAAACCGATTGATTGTTGCAGCTAGCAGTTCTTCATTTGAGTACATGAATTCCATGTATTTGCTTTTTAGTTGATTGATTCCAAAATATATAAGTTAGAGTCCAAAATATCTAAGTTAGACTTTTCTCTCATAGATATTGATGAACAAAATTTTGGTATGTAATCTTACCCTTGCATTTGCCAAATGGCTATTTCTATGAATAGGCATTTCTCTACTTAGTTTTGTGAACAGATTAACAACTAATATACATCAAACTTAAAGTCTACTTGGAAGATGAAAAAGTGGTGGATGTTCGTTTGTGTTCAATGGCATCTGTGTTCACCTCATTTTTGATGAGGTTTAATTCTTTCACCTAGAGCCTAGGATCTAGCATTAGGACTTTTCTATTGACTATCCTAGAGGACTGATGATGGTACCCACTCTTTAGAAGCTCAAACCACCTCCTGGCTTTTTTTGTGAGGCCTCATATGAGTGTTCTCAAGAACTCAACTCTTAGTTGCAAGGGCTAAAGACCAGCATGTGGAGGCCCCAAAAAAGTTTCCTTTGCTCCTTAAATACTTAAATAAGATAATATAATAAAATAAAACAAAATAATATACTTAAATGACATGCGAATTAATATACTTAAATAATATAATATAATAACATAAAACAAAATAATAAAAATAACAAAAATTTTTTTTTTAAACCCTATTTCACCTAAACTGCGCACGAGGCTTCCCCAGGCTCCTCTCGCGCTCGCGATCCTTCGTGATCGAGCTCGATTCCTCCTCTTCGGTCGGATCTCTTTGCGTGAGTCCTAGCTCGCGCGTCTTACTCTCTCGAGGCCATCCAACAGTAAGCCTCCATTCGCGAGCCCCCAGCGCCTGACTTTCTCTTCTTCGCAAGCCGCTAGACCGAGCAACTCCCCAATCCCGAAGCTTCACCTGGTCGACCCTTCCTCTCTCCAGGCCGCTTTCTCTCTTTCTCCCTAAATGCTCCTCTCCCCTCCCATCATCCCATTTGACTACCTAGGGCCTGGTAGGTGGTGGTGTCTTCCTTCCTTGCATATAAAATCTCTACCTAGGGTAAGTTCTTTGGTTGTTGGAATTTTGGCTTGGGGGGGTACTACTAATTGTAGGTGCTTGTCTTTGCATTTGTGTTGAATATTTGATGTTCTTACAATAAAATATGTACATACCCTAATTATCTTGGGAAAATCTATCTTGAATCCTATCAATTAGAATCAGAGCATTCGATTCTGGGAAACAAAGAAGGATCCGACATGCCCTAGTTTAGATCCGAGAGAGAGTCGATCTGAGAGATGTTGTTTCCACGAAGGATCGATGCATACGGGGTAAACAATCACAATTTCATGAAGCAGCTGACAAGATTGCGGTAATCTAAGCCATTCTCTTTTGAGTGTTGATCATGTCCGGAAGGGACCTAATCGCCTTTCTTCTTTGTTGGTCGAAACGATGATGGGACTGTGATGTACAGTGACCTCAATTCACGACATACTTGGAAATTCGATAGGATCACTACTTTACCCCTTTCCTTCGTGATTTGCAAACTCGACAAGATCTGGGAAGCTAGCGACGATGATTTAACTTGTGAATCATAGGGAATATACCATGACAAAATTCTTCAATGAAGTGAGGTCATCGGGATCGTTGCTTGCAGCCACACAACTTAACCTTTCGATATTGTGGTGAATTTTATAGAGACGCTAGCAATGATGGGTTCATGGGTTATAGACGCACTTTTGCTTGAATTAACAACACCATATAGTTGGCAAGACTGCACGCCTTGGTTACATGACACAATCACAATTTGAGTAACTGAGAGCCAACATACAGATCACGTCATCCAAGGGTTTCATTTTCTTGATCGAAATCATCCTGAGAGTAATGGAAGACAATAAAAAAGAGGCTCTGAAGAAGAAATTAAAGAAAGAGGTGAGCCAATTCAAATCTGAAATGGAGGAGTTTTTCTCATCCATGGAGGGGCGGTTCGAGAATAGATTCACGACAACATCTGGAGGGAATTGAACGACATCGTGAGGTTTGGGATGAGCGGCAATAGGTAGATCAGAACAATGCCCAATTTAGGGTGGAGAAGATTGCTTCAAAGATTTTCGGCTTAGGGCTGGGAACCATGATGGGTGGGACTTCGATGGAGGACTGCATCTAATTGCGTATATGCCTTTTTTTAGTGAATCCTTCTAAGCGGAAGGTGATTTTGTAGTAATGATGGGAATGAGACAGGTAGAGAAGAGGGAGAAGTTTGTAAGGGACTGATTTGGACATTGGGGAGTATTCGGGAGGGAGACTAGATGGTATTGGTTCACGGTAACCCCAATTGGTGCAAGGCGCTGGTGATGCTGAAAACTATGATGAGGGTGATTTAGGATGTATTGTTGAGATTTTTTATCAAGTTCCATATCATGAAAGAGACACATGATATGGAGTTGGCAGAGATTCTAGAGATCGATAAATTAATGTTTGAGTTTTTTGGGGCGACGATATTCTCTGGGATTGATTTAAAGTCAAAGTGCCATCATATTCGAATGTGATCGAAAGACGTGCACAAATATTTTTTCGAGACGGCGAGGGTCATTACGAGCTGACTAAATGAAAAGAATTGTCAGATGACGCCACGTGAGAGCCATACAATCTGATCCAACAATAATTTTTTCCTTTTTGAGGATTATTTTTTTTTGGGAGGGGAGTAATGTTATGACAACGCCTAAGGGTTATTTAGTTTTTATTAGCCTAAGGGAAATTTAGCAATTTGTCATTTATGTTGTTTAGTAGAAATTTAGGGTTAAGGTTACTAAGGGAAATTTAGCAATTTGTCATTTATGTTGTTAGGGTTAAGGTTATGCATAAGATTGGGTCTTAAGTCTTAGGGTTAGGGTTTGCAAGAGATTTCTTACATCAAATTGTAGGAATTGGGAGAGATCGTATACCTCTTGAATTGTAGGTTCTTATCTTATGTAGTCGTGTTGAGTTGTTTGGTGTTCATGAAATAAAATATATGGTGCTTTATTTCTGTGTGCAAAATTGATTCTGTTCTTATCATAGTTCTTCATTAGAGCCCAACTTGGTCAAAGAAGGCCCATTTGAGAAAGGTGAATGAAATCCCCCATAATGACTAAGGATATATGAAATTAAAATTTTTATATGGTTGACTTCTTAACTACCTTAAGATGGAAGATTTCATGTTGACCTCCTTAAATGGCTAAAAAATCTTTTAATAGGGTTGGTAGCCATCTCCATCATCCCTTTCATATGGAAAATACCATCATTGCTATGAGGTGCCTCCTTGGTGTTTGATAGATTCAGTAACACCTTGAGTTTTAAACGAAAATAAAGTTTTTGTTATACTTTAACTAGAAAGGCTTTTAATAAGTACTCTTAGAAGTTATTGAAAAAAAAAATTGGACCATACAAGCTTGTATAAGTGATAATGTTTACGAGTTTGATCTAATTTCTAATTTTGACCTTTTACCAATATTTAATGTCGCTAACCTTATATTTTGACTCAATTAATAACACTTTGCCTTTCCTTCCTCATTGTATTTCATCTCCACTTTCTTCATCTTCCATTTATTGCTGAATACTTTCGCATCTTTTCTTACATCATTGCTCTTTCTCTCTTATCTACATTATCAGATTCCAAATCAAATTCTTGATGACCAAATTATTTCCACTAGATGGTAGAATTCAACGCTGCCTAGATCGATGGAAAAGTCTCTTGCCTCTTAAGACTCTGTTGGCAACATGGTTTTAAAAAATGGTATGGACCGACCTATTCAACGAGTTCGATTGGGTTGCCCTAAGGACTATTTTTGTAAAGAACTGATGAAAACGATGAATTGGTTTTGGGTATACAAAGTCAACTAGTCCAAATTACCTATTTAATTACTTTTAATTCTTAGTTAAATGGTTAGAAGTTTTCATATAAGACTTAATTCTATAAATTGTATTAAGTCAAACATATAATAACGAATTTCAAAATCTCAAACCTAATAATTAATATGAGTTTAATCAAATTAGTTTATTATATTCCTGACACCTAGGTTAAGTGTTGTCGAGATGAAAATGATTAGGTGGATGAGTGTCTTTACACTTAGAGACAAAATACAAAATGAATATCTTCGTGATAGGATTGGTGTAGCTTCAGTGACGGACAAAATTAGGGAGATTCGTCTTTAGATGATTTGGTCACATTAAACTTCGATCATCTAATGATCCAATTTGAAGAGTAGATGCTTTAGATTCGACTCATGTTAAGAA
>NW_018165253.1:84064-92058 GCF_001263595.1 Phalaenopsis equestris | reverse complement strand
AAACTATAAATCAAATTGTGGGTTTTAGTCTGTCAATCTAAAATCCTCTAATTCTACATCCTTCAAAGTTTATTTCTCTATTTATTTGTACTCAACTCTATGAACTACATTCTCATCCACGAAATCAAATGTGATTCTTATCATTTGTTGGCTGAGACAATACCATCTCGGATTTTACATGTTCTCACAACAAGTATTAACATCTTAATTGGTCAAATCAAGAAGTAAATGAAGTAAAATGTTTAAAATTATCATAACTTCTTCCAATATAAAAATTTAATACTTCACAAAACTTATCTCTCTCTAATACTTAATCGCTTATCATTTTAATGAAAAATATAAAATAAAACTACTCAGAATTCATGAAAAAACACAACCACACTTGAGTTTAAAATTAGAAATAATGCACACAACAAGAAGTCTAAATTAAAACTGAATGTAGTCACAAAGATAAACATTTATCTCAAATCCTCTCCACCAAATGTCTTGAAGTTCCTTTGAATCTCTTCTTTCAATGACAACATAAGCTACACTCAAAATAGAAAGAAAAAGTGGTCGGCGGCGGCAGCGACCTTTACTCTGGATGGATGGATGATGATTGGCTGGTCTGCCGGCTTCTTCCCTGGATGATCCAAGTCTTTCTTTATAAAAACGCAAAAGTTGTCTTGGCGTCTCTTCAAAATGTGTCATTCAATGAAATCTTCTAGAAGTTGCCTTCTTTCAAAAGTCAATTTAATGAATTTTCGTGTCCATTAACTATTTACCGTGTTTTCACCAAGGGTTGCTTCAAATATCTCTTCAAAAATTCATCCAAATTCAGTGAATAATCAAATAACTACTTCTGACACTTAAACGCGGAGTACCTGGTGCGTAAGGGCGTCTCTCTCTGTTTAACTAGCGCGTAAGCGTCAGTACTGGACACTTAGGCGCCTTAGTTTATTTTTGCACCTTCTTCATTTTTTCTCCAAATTCGATCATTTTTCACTCTTTTTATCATTTTTTTCCATTTGATTGTACCTGAAAGAAAAATACACAAATACCTTTCATTAAAGCGCAATATCTCAAAATAAGTATAAAAATGTGTATATAAAGTTTATATATTTTACGTATATCAGCGTGTCGAATCGAAGCAAGCCCTGCGAGAGAACAATTGCGGGAACAGCAGACAGACGGAACAATAGAAAGAAACTCTACGAAGAGGACGAAGTTGGAACAGCCGCTTTTTCTATATATATATATATATATATACATAACATATTGGATGATACATTGGTTACTACTGGCAATGACAATCATCTTACCAACTTATTAGCTTGCTCCTTCCCTAGAACCAGAGGCAGAGGCAAGACCAAATTGGGTCGCTTTCTAGACACCTGATACCATGTATTTCGGCACTTTTAGGACTATGTATTTCGGCACTTTTAGGTTTTTTCTTCAAGTCTCTAATGTATTTTTATGTATTTTCTAGTTTTGGAAGCACTTGTGGTTATTGTGTGGGTAGGGTGCTCTTGGGCCATCCCACACATTGTATCTGTATCTTTCTTTCTAGTTAATATATTAGCTTTTTTGGGCTTTCAAAAAAAAATATACATACATATGTATGTATGTATATACATGTATGTATAACAACCATTTTCCGACCATTTAAAGGTTGAATCAATTCCTACCATTTAAAGCATGCAAAGGATATTAATAATTAGTGATATTATTAGTTGATTATGCTTTTGACTATTTATTATTATTTTTTTTTAATGTTTAATGTTTTGCCTTATAGTGTTCCTTTCGTTAGACATCTCATTGCATCCTGTTCGATGTTTTAATACCTCTATTCACCACTATTTTATTCTCTTTTTTTTTTTTCTTTATTCAGCAAATTTACCTTCATTTTTGTCCTTTCTTTCCTTGAAGAATATTACTGTTTACCTCAAACTTCGTGATGCATTGATTTGTTGTACCACATTGCTGTCGTACTCGCTAATTAATGAGTTTATCATCTGCAGCTTTCCTATCAAATTGTTGATTCTATGATATGGCTTGGAATACGAGATATGATTAATGATTTTAGGAAAAGAAAGCTGAAGCTGCGACCTGTCACATATTTAAGTGGTGCCCAGGGCTCTGCTTCTGATATACCCTATGGTTATATTTGGAGCCCACATCTTGTTCCGAAACCAAAAGGTACCAATTTGCTATTTCTACTTCCCCCTATTCAAAAGCCAATTTTAATAATCAGGGAGGTGAAATTATAGTTATCGGCATCTATGTGGGTTTGCTGATTTTCTTTCGAAGATATGGACAAAAGCAGTATATCTTTATTATATCCCTGACTGAATGCACCAATTGGGTTTCATTATTATTATTTCTCTCTTCCATTGTCATCCTTTTTTTGTTTTTTTCTCTTTTTATTTCTTCTTTTTTTGACTTGTTGAAGTCCAGATCTCCCCTTTTGGAGAAAGCGACACTCTGGTGTCTTTGGCTTATATGTTTTCCCTATATGCTTTTTTATGAAAAGGAAGATTTACGTAGATACCATTCAATTCCTATGTATTTACATATCTAACATCTAAAGTTTAATTTTACATACATGCTACCTTACCCTTGCATGAAAATATGTATTTCATTTTTTAATAGTTAAAATGGTAGTATTTTTGATGTGATATAAAAGATTTAGGTGGAATAAATATAATAATTATAGTTTAGGATGTCTGATATGTAAATGCTAACAAATTGGGTCGTATGTTTGTAAACGCCCCTAATGAAAATTGTTTATAGTTCAGTAGCGTGCCATCTTGTCTTCATTCGCTAAGAATGTACCACATTTAGCCTTAAGAAGTTTACCTTTTTCAAATTTTGTAGTTTCATGAATTATATTAACCACCACTTTAAAATTTAGCCTTGACAAACTTCATAAAGTACCAATCTCATGTGATTATGTTTTTATTGAACGAGCATAATGACATTAATCTTGGAGTAACTTTTATTTGTCCTTTTTTATTTTGGCATCATGCATTTACAATGAGTTGGAGTGTGGTGACCTATAGTTTTCTTCCAATGTTTTATTTTCTCTTCAATCTATCTTTTTCTGCAACATGCTTCTTTTTTGTATGCTAATTTTGTTAATTACCTGCAGATTGGGGGCCAAAAGTTGATGTTGTAGGGTTTTGTTTTCTTGACCTTGCAACAAATTATGAACCGCCAGAGAAACTTGTACAATGGCTTGCAAGTGGTGAAAAGCCCATTTATATTGGATTTGGGAGCCTTGTAAGTTATGACTACGACTTAATATTACTGTTGCTCATCCTTCATCAACCTTATCCCTCGTCATCTTAATTAGTCTTATCCTTACGAGTCCTCAAGTTTGAGTGTTGCATGTAAACTGATAGGAATTGGGTGGAATACATATATATATATGTAGATGAAGGAGCTTGGTCTAGGCCCTTCTTTATTCAATAGGGTAATTTCAACATGTGAAATAGTAGGCATGCCTCAAAATTTAATGAGAAAAGTATGTGCGTTATGTCTTTCAATTTTTAACCGGTTTCTGCTTATGTGATAGCCTGTGCAAGAACCAGAAAAGATGACCAGAATTATTGTGGAGGCACTAGAAATCACTGGACAAAGGGGCATCATTAATAAGGGATGGGGTGGACTAGGAAACTGTAAGGCTTTGTTTGTTTAAGCTTTTTCTTTGAAAAAACCTGTTAAAAAGCTGTTTTAAGAAAAAATAGCTTTTTAAAGTTTATAAGAATAACATCCCAAAATAGTATCAAAATGGAGTTTTTCAAATAGTACTTTTAAAAAAGCATAACAATCAAACATGTTTCTAAATAAATAATTGACTTTTTCTGAAATTGAAGCAGTTTGGAAGCTTCCTCAAACCAGGCCTAACTCTTTTTGTTGCCGTTTTTTTTTTATCACACTTGTTAGTCTTTTTTCTGTTGATGCAAAATGTAATTTTTTGACAGTACCTGAACCAAAGGAGTTTGTGTATCTATTGGACAACGTTCCACATGACTGGCTATTCTTACAATGCAAGGCAGTGGTATGAAAACTGTGGCAGTGCCCTTCCTTTTCCCCTTTTCAGTTTGCCATGAAATTTATAGCTCCCATTTTGGTGGCATTTCGGTCTAATGCATTATTTTTTTTTGGGAAATTTGCATATGTAGCACACAACTCTCATGTATTTACATGTCACACTTAAGCTCTCATATTTACATACATGGCATTTTGGCGCTTTAAAACATATGCATGAAAAGGTGTATTTAACTTTAAAATAGGGGTAATAGTGCTACTTTTGATGTGATATTTTAGATTTGAGTGCTATTTGTGTAAATATGAAAGTTTAGGTGTGAGATATGTAACTACATAAGATTTGTGTGCTATGTAAATGCCACTTTTTGTTTTTGGCAGTGTCCTGCTTTTTTTGCTTCCACAGTTTGCCATGAAATTCTAGATACCATGTTTTTTTATGCTTTGCTGCTTTATCCATGCAATCTAATTGCCAAAACTATCTTTATATGCTTAGTACTCAAATTTAAAGGTTTCATCTTTTTTTTCATTTGGCACCCTACTATTGTCATAAAAAGGTATCTGTTGTGATCACGACAGGCTTTATTTAGGCTATATAGTTGTTCATGAAACTAACGAAAATTGAATGGATTATTATTCTTGAAAGAGTGCAACTTTTAATTTCATGTTCAAGGTTTTCTGCCTCATTCTTTAACAGTAAGGCGAACTGCTTATTTTCAAAAATTTACTCCTAGCTATTATTAAAAAAAAAATAAAAAACAGTTAAAGTCAAATATGAATAGAATCTATTTGTATGGATAATTGCTTAACAATGCGGGATTTTATGGGCAGAATAGTTCCTATTACTCTGTAAGTGGTAGATGAGTTTTTAGACATATGCATTCTTTCCATAAGTTGGAAGGCGTGATTTCTTAAGATGGGAATTGTTGTTGTTGTGTGCTACTGGAGTTAACCCAAACAATATACATGTTTTTACTGAAAGCAATTATGTGATTACAACCATATACACTTGAAAAGGAAATACAGTAATAAATACAAGCAAACACAACTAAATGTATTTAAAGGTGGTGGTCGGTTTGGTGGGTGGCGGCAGAAGGATGGTGACGAGGTGGTGGATGTTAAGCGGAAGGGGAAGTTGCAGTGGGGAAAAATGGGGGTTGGCCGGCGGATAGACAGAAAATAGGGTCTGGTGGGACGGCTGGAACAACAACAAATAGCTATTCGGGGTGGCAATTGTGACAGCTCAAACTCTAACTCATCAAGGTATTGTCCGCTTTAGCCTAGCCGTTTTATGGTTTTGCTCAGACCTCTTGCAGTACTTTATTTTGTATGACACAGTTCCCATCATCCTATTGGTGTAATGCTTTGATACCATTTGTTACACTCCAAACTCTTGTCAATTAAGGTATTGTACGCTTTGGCCTAGTGGCCTCACTGTTTTGCCTCATTTATGTAACTTCCCAAGAGTTCACTCATCCTAAGAGTGCTCTTATGCGAGCACACTTAATTTTGGAATTTCTATCCAAATTTCACTATTACACCAAAAGGCACATTAATGTTTAAGAATCCGACTTCATTCTACTTAAGGGGATTTACAACATCAACTAGCGCAAATGACGGTGGAAGCGGCAGGGAATGCGTGGGACTACGAAAAAATAAAAGAAGGGCTATCTCGGGGCTGAGACAACGAGGGGGATAGCTGGACAACGAGGATGGCCTATTAGAATGAATGGCAGGAAGGTTGGATGTGGCTAGAAGGTTGGTAGCAGGTGGAGAAGGTGGTAGCTAGCTAATTGAGTTGCAAGAAGGCAACGCAAAAGCGATGTCTGGTGGTTCTGACAGCGAGTAAAGGCGTCAGCGACATTGAGGGGATGGTTGTGAAGGTCGCGAAGTTGAGGATAAGCACTTTCTCGGGAACGAACTACAGCTGGAGCATCACTCGACTCTTAGAAGAAAATCACTACCTCAGATGAGTTACAGTCGAAGCATCACTTGCTTTCGGATATAACCCTAAAAGGGAGAAACTTGGACGTCGATGACTATCCTGAACAAAAACACGATAAAACTAACCCTAAATTCTCCAAAACACAAATATATAATAATAAGATAAATAGGAGTGGGCCAAGGGCCGACCGATCACTCCACAAACACAAAAGCCTGAAAACAAACTAGTCGACACGAGCAGATCTTTGCCCGCTCATGCATGGGACTTCCTTCTTTGGCTATTGAGCGTTATTAGCGAGAGATGCCTGCGTCGGCCTCCTAAGGTTGGGGGAGCTTTTAACTCATCAGTCGAAGTTTTTGGCTTTTCGTAGTATAATGTCGATTGGTCATGTTGAAGGTAACATAAACGTATACTCTCCCGGTAAGTTAAACATGTAGGCGTTGTCATTTCGAAGCATGTCTTAATAGAATAAGTATTAATTTTTTTTTTTGTCACAATCTGAGTTGGAGTTGCATGTGAATTTATATCTTCATAAACCAAGCCTCAAAACATCTGATAGCACCTAATTTGGTGAGGCATCTTCTTCTCGAGTAAAACTTAGATCCTATTGTAGGATGTTATTTCCTTGAGAGATCCTAATGTGATTTCTCATGTTGACTGCAAAATAGTCGTTCGAGGCACCACAATCTCATGCTCTTCATAAAGACTTACTTCATATCACTCCCTTTCCAAACAATTACTGTTACTTTAGTTGGAGTCGTTGGTGTTTCTTCCTTGTCGGTTGAAATTTGAGAATCCTCTATGAAATCTTTATTTTCTCTCAAATCAATTTTTATTTCTTCAATCGTTCCATGATCAGTGGAAGAAATCATTCTTCTGTTTGTACAATCTGATTCAATATATAGAAATCCATGGCACTTGAAGCACTTCTTGGTTAGGACAGATTTGGGAAAACTGATTGGCTCACTTGTTCTTCACTCTGAATTAGTTTCCCTCAGGCGAGGTTGGCTTGGATGTTCTCCTGGGCATACTCTAGCTGTAAGATCCTAGGATTGAACCCTATCTGTAAGATGTGGTTATCTGGTGATGTAATCTTCACTTTTGATGTTATAGTCTGAACATTCGGTTTGTAGTAATCTGTCAAGTACTAGTGTTGTATTTCTCGTTTCATCTTTAGACTAAGTAGTGAACTTGTTTTTTCCCTCATGCTGGCAAAGGCTGTTCAAAATTTTCCACTAAGATAATGTACTATTACTCAAACTAGTTGTTTACGGTCTGGAGCCAGTTGATGAACTTGTCAAGATCCCATTGGTTGTCAAAACACTGCAAATTCACTTACTTCAAAATCCCGACTTATCTAATATTTCAGGTCAAATCTCTGGGTAGAGGTTTTTCATCCCCGATATTTGCATGGTGGAAGAAATTCACTACATTTCTTCAATCTCGTTGGTCATCTTGTGGCAACGGGTGATCCGTTCAAATTGTCTCTTCTTGATGACGACAAACTTCTGTTGCACTTAGAGGATTTGCCACTGCACCTCTTCCATGGTAAGTTAATGAACATCCCTTTGTGAATTTCTGATAAGCGGCATGGCTAGGAATTAGGGTCAAAGGGGTGGAAGGGTGTGTGGGGATGAGTTAGGGTGTGAGAAAAAAATTTTGGGTAGCCGGTTTGGAAAAAAAAAAGCAAAAGGGTGCTGGTGGAGATAGGGTGGAGTACTGGCCGATGCTAGAAACCCTAGAACATGACTAGGATTATACTGGTTCTGATACTAAATAATAGTAGAATTAACCCAAATTATAGGAACACAAATAATATTACTAAAAATAAATTTGTGATTATAATCACACACACTTGAAAAGAAAATGCAACAACACAAGTAAACATAACTAAATGTATCCAAAGGTGGTGGTTGATTTGGTGAGTGGAAGACAGGAGGATGGTGACGAGGCGGTGGATGGCCATAGGAGGCAAAAGAGGATGTTGCAGTGGGTTGTGTGGTAGGGAAAGTTAGGGGGT